>NC_058412.1:67509794-67561643 GCF_002201575.2 Neomonachus schauinslandi
ATATATATATATATATATATATATATATATATATATATATATATATACACAATGGAATATTATGCAGCCATCAAAAGGAATGAGATCTTGCCATTTGCAACGACATGGATGGAACTGGAGGGTATTATGCTGAGCGAAATAAGTCAAACAGAGAAAGACATGTATCATATGACCTCACTGATATGAGGAATTCTTAATCTCAGGAAACAAACTGAGGGTTGCTGGAGTGGGGGGTGGGGGGGAGGGATGGAGTGACTGGGTGATAGACACTGGGGAGGGTATGTTTTCCCTTTTTCAGCCAACATCTTATCAATCCCTTTTTTAAAAAATCTTTTTTATTTTTCATTTTTAGAGTCATATTCTATCCCTTCATAGTAGTTACCCTTATTTTTGGTATATATATATATAAGTTGTTCTCTCTTTAAAATTTTGGGATACAATTTCTTCTAACAGACCAAAATATACCCTAAATCTCTAGTGTATGACTTTGTTCTAGTCTCCCACCTGATCACATTCTCTTCCTTTTTTTTTAAATCCTCTTCTTTCTTTTTTCAACCAAATTCTTATCAATTCCTTTTATAAAATCTTATAATTTTCATCTTTATAGTCATATTCTGTCCCTTCATCATATTTAACCTTATTTTTGTACATATATAAGCTTTTCTTTCTTTAAAATTTTGGAAGGCACTTTCTTCTAACAGACCAGAATACGCCCAAAATCTACTGTGTGGCACTGATCTATGCACCAGCCTGATCATATTTTATCATACTCTGGATTTCTGTTTGTTTGTTTGTTTTTTATCTTTTTCTTTTTTTTCCTTTTTTCTTTCCCTTTCTTTTCCCCCAGTTTCAGGTCTTTTCTGATTTGTTTAGGGTATATTTTTCTGGGGTCGTTGTTACCCTATTAACATTTTGTTCTTTTATTCATCTATTCTCCTCTGGACAAAATGAAAAGATGGACCTCAACAAAAAGAACAAGAGGCAGTACTGACTGGCAGGGACCTAATCAATACGGACATTAGGAAAATTTTGGAACTAGAGTTCAGAATGATGATTCTAAAGATACTAGCTGGGCTTGAAAAAAGCATGGAAGTTATTACAGAAACCCTTTGTGGAGAAATAAAAGAACTAAAATCTAACGAAGTCGAAATCAAAAAGGCTATTAATGAGGTGCAATAAAAAAGGGAGGCTCTAACTGCTAGGATAAATGAGGCAGAAGAGAGAATCAGTGATAGAGAAGACCAAATGATGGAAAATAAAGAAGCTGAGAAAAAGAGAGATAAACAACTACTGGATCACGAGGGCAGAATTCGAGAGATAAATGATACCATAAGATGAAACAACATTAGAATAATTGGGATCCCAGAAGAAGAAGAAAGAGAGAGAGGGGCAGAAGGTATACTGGAGCAAATTATAGCAGAGAACTTCCCTAATTTGGGGAAGGAAACAGGCATCAAAATCCAGGAGGCATGGAGAGCACCCCTCAAAATCAATAAAAATAGGTCAACACCCTGACATCTAATAGTAAAACTTACAAGTCTCAGAGACAAGGAGAAAATCCTGAAAGCAGCTCAGGAGAGGAGATATATAACCTACAATGGTAGAAACATTAGATTGGCAACAGACCTATCCACAGAGACCTGGCAGGCCAGAAAGGACTGGCAGGATATATTCAGAGCTCTAAATGAGAAAAATATGTAGCCAAGAATACTATATCCAGCTAGGCTGTCATTGAAAATGGAAGGAGAGATAAGAAGCTTCCAGGACAAACAAAAACTAAAGGAATTTGCAAACACAAACCAACCCTACAAGAAATATTGAAAGGGGTCCTCTAAGCAAACAGAGAGCCTAAAAGTAACACAGACCAGAAAGGAACACAGACAATATACAGTAACAGTCACCATACAGGCAATACAATGGCACTAAATTCCTATCTTTCAATAGTTACCCTGAATGTAAATGGGCTAAATGCCCCAATCAAAAGACACAGGCTATCAGATTGGATAAAAAAACAAGACCCATCAATATGCTGTCTGCAAGAGACACATTTTAGACCCAAAGACACCCCCAGATTGAAAGTGAGGGGGTGGAAAACCATTTACCATGCTAATGGACACCAAAAGGAAGCTGGGGTGGCAATCCTTCTATCAGACAAATTAGATTTTAAACCAAAACCTATAATAAGAGATGAAGAAGGACACTATATCCTACTTAAAGGGTCTATCCAACAAGAAGATCTAACAATTGTAAATATCTATGTCCCTAACATGGGAGCAGCCAATTACAAAAGCCAATTAATAACAAAAGCAAAGACACACATTGACAACAATACAATAATAGTGGGGGACTTTAACACCCCCCTCACTGAAATGGACAGATCGTCTAAGCAAAAGATCAACAAGAAAATAAAGACTTTAAATGGCACACTGGAACAAATGGACTTTACAGATATATGCAGAACACTCCATCCCAAAGCAACAGAATACACATTCTTCTCTAGAGCCCATGGAACATTCTCCAGAATCGATCACATCCTAGGTCTTAAATCAGGTCTCAACCGGTACCAAAAGATTGGGATCATTCCCTGCATATTTTCAGACCACAGTTCTTTGAAACTAGAACTCAATCACAAGAGGAAAGTCGGAAAGAACTCAAATACATGGAGGCTAAAGAGCATCCTACTAAAGAATGAATGGGTCAACCAGGAAATTAAAGAAGAATTAAAAAAATTCATGGAAACAAAGTGAAAACACAACTGTTCAAAATATTTGGGATGCAGCAAAGGCAGTCCCAGTCCTAAGAGGAAAGTATCCAGCAATACAAGCCTTTCTCAAGAAACAAGAAAGGTCTCAAATACAAAACCTAACCCTACATCTAAAGGAGCTGGAGAAAGAACAGCAAATAAAGCCTAAACCTAGCAGGAGAAGAGAAATAATAAAGATCAGAGCAGAAATCAATGAAATAGAAACCAAAAGAACAGTAAAACAGATTAATGAAACTAGGAGCTGGTTCTTTGAAAGAATTAACAAGATTGATAAACCCCTGGCCAGACTTATCAAAAAGAAAAGAGAAAGGACCCAAATCAACAAAATCATGAATGAAAGAGGAGAGATCACAACCAACACCAAAGAAATACAAACAATTATAAGAATATATTATGAGCAACTCTATGTCAGCAAATTAGAAAGTCTGGAAGAAATGGATGCATTCCTAGAGATGTATCAACTACCAAAACTGAACCAGGAAGAAACAGAAAACCTGAACAGACCTATAACCACTAAGGAAATTGAAGCAGTTATCAGAAATGTCCCAAAAAACAAAAGCCCAGGGCCAGATGGCTTCCCAGGGGAATTCTACCAAACATTTCAAGAAGAACTAATACCTATTCTTTTGAAACTGTTCCAAAAAATAGAAATGGAAGGAAAACTTCCAAACTCGTTTTATGAGGCCACCATTACCTTGATCCCAAAACCAGAAAAAGGCCCCATCAAAAAGGAGAATTACAGACCAATATCCTTGATGAACATGGATGCAAAAATTCTCACCAAAGTACCAGCTAATAGGATCCAACAGTACATTAAAAGGATTATTCACCACGACCAAGTGGGATTTATCCCTGGGCTGCAAGGTAGGTTCAACATCCACAAATCAATCACTGTGATACAATACATTAATAAAAGAAAGAACAAGAACCATATGATCCTCTCAATAGATGCAGAAAAAGCATTTGACAAAGTACAGTATCCTTTCTCGATCAAAACTCTTCAGAGTATAGGGATAGAGGGTATATACCTCAAGTTCATAAAAGCCATCTATGAAAAACCCACAGCGCATATCATTCTCAATGGGGAAAAAACTGAGAGCTCTCCCACTAAGGTCAGGAACACGGCAGGGATGTCCACTATCACCACTGCTATTCAACATACTATTAGAAGTCCTAGCCACAGCAATCAGACAACAAAAAGAAATAAAAGGCATCTAAATCGGCAAACAAGAAGTCAAACTCTCACTCTTTGCAGATGATATGATACTTTATGTGGAAAACCCAAAAGACCCCACCCCAAAACTGCTAGAACTCATACAGGAATTCAGTAAAGTGGCAGGATATAAAATCAATGCACAGAAATCAGTGGCATTCCTATACACCAACAAGAAGACAGAAGAAAGAGAAATTAAGGTGTCGATCCCATTTACAATTACACCCCAAACCATAAGATACTTAGGAATAAATCTAACCAAAGAGGCAAAGGAACTGTACTCAGAAAACTATAAAATACTCATGAAAGAAATTGAGGAAGACACAAAGAAATGGGAAACGTTCCATGCTCATGGATTAGAAGAACAAATATTGTGAAGATGTCAGTGCTACCTAGAGCAATCTACACATTCAATGCAATCCCCATCAAAATACCATCCACTTTTTTCAAAGAAATGGAACAAATAATCCTAAAATTTGTATGGAACCAGAAAAGACCCCGCATAGCCAGAGGAATGTTGAAAAAGAAAAGCAAAGCTGGTGGCATCACAATTCCGGACTTCAAGCTCTATTACAAAGCTGTCATCATCAAGACAGTATGGTACTGGCACAAAAACAGACACATAGATCAGTGGAACAGAATAGAGAGCCCAGAAGTGGGCCCTCAACTCTATGGTCAACTTATCTTTGACAAAGCAGGAAATAATGTCCAATGGAAAAAAGTCTCTTCAACAAATGATGTTGGGAAAATTGGACAGCCACATGCAGAAGAATGAAACTGGACCATTTCTTTACACCACACACAAAAATAGACTCCAAATGGTTGAAAGACCTAAATGTGAGACAGGAGTCCATCAAAATCCTAAAAGAGAACACAGGCAGCAACCTTTTTGACCTCAGCCTCAGCAACTTCTTCCCACAAACATTGCCAAAGGCAAGGAAAGCAAGGGCAAAAATGAACTATTGGGACTTCATCAAGATAAAACCTTTTGCACAGCAAGGAAAGAGTCAACAAAACCAAAAGACAACCGACAGAATGGGAGAAGATATTTGCAAATGACGTATCAGATAAAGGGCTAGTATCCAAAATCTATAAAGAACTTTTCAAACTCAACACCCAAAGAACAAATGATCCAATCAAGAAATGGGCAGAGAAATGTCTTTCCAAAGAAGACATCCAAATGGCCAACAGACACATGAAAAATGCTCAACATCACTCGGCATCAGGGAAATCCAAATCAAAACCTCAATGAGATACCACCTCACACCAGTCAGAATGGCTAAAATTAACAAGTCAGGAAAGGACAGATGTTGGCGTGGATGCGGAGAAAGGGGAACCCTCCTACACTGTTGGTGGGAATGCAAGCTGGTGCAGCCACTCTGGAAAACAGTATGGAGGTTCTTCAAAAAGTTGAAAATAGAGCTACCCTATGACCCAGCAATTGCACTACCGGGTATTTACCCCAAAGATAGAAATGTAGTGATCCGAAGGGTTACGTGCACCCCTATGTTTATAGCAGCAATGTCCACAATAGCCAAACTGTGGAAAGAGCCAAGATGTCCATCGACAGATGAATGGATAAAGAAGATGTGGTATATATATACAATGGTATATTATGCAGCCATCAAAAGGAATGAAATCTTTTCATTTGCAATGACATGGATGGAATTGGAGGGTATGTTGCTGAGCAAAATAAGTCAATCAGAGGAAGACATGTATCATATGATCTCACTGATATGAGGAATTCTTAATCTCAGGAAACAAACTGAGGGTTGCTGGAGTGGTGGGGGGTGGGAGGGATGGGGTGGCTGGGTGATAGACATTGGGGAGGGTATGTGCTATGGTGTGTGCTGTGAATTGTGTAAGACTGTTGAATCACAGACCTGTACCTCTGAAACAAATAATACATTATATGTTAAAAAAAAAGAAAAAGAAAAGAAGAAGATAGTGGGAAGGGAAAAACGAAGGGGCGGAGATCGGAGGGGGAGACGAACCATGAGAGAAACAAACTGAGGGTTCTAGAGGGGAGGGGCACGGGGGGATGGGTTAGCCTGGTGATGGGTATTAAAGAGGGCACATACTGAATGGAGCACTGGGTGTTATATACCAACAATGAATCATGGAACACTACATCAAAAACTAATGATGTAATGTATGGTGATTAATATAACATAATAAAATTTTAAAAATCTGAAAAAAAAGAAGTTAAATAAAAGGAAAATATTAACTTTATATCAATACTTTAAAAATGCAACAAAATCAGTTTTCAATGAGAGGAAAAATGTATAAATTTTATGTATTTTAATAATTAGAAAAATAACTAGAAAAATAAACTAGAAACATAGAAGTGAATAAGTTTAATATTTGATTTAAGAAGTTAAAAATTAATAAAAATTGAGAAGAATTTTAAAAATAAATGCATGATTGAATGAACAACACATAAAATAAAAATATTAAATTAAAGAAATATTAATAATTTTTAAAAAGCTAGTGAAGTAAATAGACATCCAGAAAACTGCTCAAATTAAAAAAAAATAACAAACATAGAATTTTGCAAGAGAAAAAAAATCACCATAAATGTGGATAGGTTCATAAAAAGTTGGAGAATATTATTTCAATTTATTTTAAAGTATAAAAGTGTAGACTATTAAATTTGGCCTCAACTTGATTATTCCTGTTATTGTTATTGAAAAATAAATTAATTAAAATATTCATGCAAGTTTTGAAAGTGATAATTTCATAGGGATACATCTTACAGAAGCCATAATTACAAAAATATTGTTAACAAAATGGAATGACATTCACATAGGAGAACACAAATTATTACGCCGAAAAAATAGTCTTCAGAAAATACAAAAATTTAGGTTAAAATTGAAATATGGCAAAAGTATCTTTGTATAGAGGCTATTTGTGTAACTAATTGAGAAAAATATGGTGTACTGAATAATACTTTATTTTTATTATTTATACTGGGTAAGTAATTTATAGAGAACAATCTTATTTATTCCTTGAATCCACCCAAGAGGTAGGTGATATAATTCCAGTTTTAAAGGATTATAAAAGGTCATAACTTAGTGACCTGCTTCCTAAACTTGTTTTTAGTCAAGGTGTTATATTGGTTGGTTATCACTGATAGGAAACAATGTTAAACCTCTGCTTGGTGTCAATTATTTTGTTTTTCCAGACAGAATAAAATCATTAATTTGAAAGAAAGAACTCTGAAAATAAACACAAATGAAAAGAACAATTCCTTAAAAATTGGGGCCCAGGTATACCTTTTCAAATAAGACAGAATGCCCAGACCCCATGAGGTAAAAGAAAAATCATATTTGACAAAACAATAGTTTGATATTTTGAGTGTCAAAGGATGTACTGGACATTAGCAAAAGTAAAAAATAAGAGAAACTAGCAAAGTAAAAGTTACAGACTTGAAAAACTATTTTCAAGTAAAAAAAATAAAATGGCAAATATCTTCCTTGTATATAAATTCTTCTACATATTTAAAAGAAACTTTTCAGTAGAAACATTAATAAAAGTTGTGAACAAGCAAGTCAAAAAAAGGTGAATATAATTCAGCAACCAACACTTTGAAATTTGCTCAGCCTTATTACTACTCAGGAAAATGAAAATAAATCCAACTAGATACCATTTTTTCTCATTAGTTTAAACAAATTTTGAAAGAAAAATTAAGACCACTACTGGGGGCATATAAGCACTTTCATACATTGCTGACAGGAGCAAGGACCTTAAGGACAGAAAAGTAGCAAGAGCTGATAATTTTAAATATACACTCTTTGCCATGCATTCTTATATTTTTAAATCTATCTTGTATTTTGAAACACTTAGACATAAGCACCTACACATAATTACTTAGATTGGCAAAAAATCTGGAAGAGACATTTCAATATGAAAATAGTTACATAATTAATGATATATTATAGAATCTTATGCAATAATTTTTATTTAAAGATTTTTTATTTATTTGACAGAGAGAGACACAGCGAGAGAGGGAACACAAGCAGGCTTCCCGCTGAGCAGGGAGCCCGATGCGGGACTCGATCCCAGGACCCTGGGACCATGACCTGAGCCGAAGGCAGACACCTAATGACTGAGCCACCCAGGTGCCTCTACAATAATTAAAATAAATATACATCTTTGCCTAAGAAATGTCCAGAGAAAACTGTTAAATGGAAAGTGGTGTTAGACGGTATTTAAAAATGTACAAATGTATATAATATGTATGTGTGCATAAACATACATATAGACATATTTTTCACATCCTCGAAGGTTTTCTGCATCTAATTTGTGGCTTATCTTGGTTATGCAGGCAGTATAACTTCCAATTAGCTGACCAAACATATGGAGGTAGGTACGGGGCTATGGGAGAGAAATACAAAGCCAAAGAAGGAGGAAAGCAATCTAGGATAAGAAATGTCAACTGCCTCAATGTCAGGCCATTCAAACAGAGGAAAAACATCAGGTAACTCACACACTCAGAACATAGGGGTTCTGAGAATCCAAATTTTCTGGTTAATTAAAGTTAGTGTAAAATTCCTTATAGGCTGTGGGCACCTGGGTGGCTCAGTTGGTTAAGCGACTGCCTTCGGCTCAGGTCATGATCCTGGAGTCCCGGGATCGAGTCCCGCATCAGGCTCCCTGCTCGGCGGGGAGTCTGCTTCTCCCTCTGACCCTCCTCCCTGTCATGCTCTCTGTCTCTTATTCTCTCTGTCTCAAATAAATAAATAAAATCTTTAAAAAAAAATTCCTTATAGGCTGTAAACTGAGAGTTAAAAGTGTTTGAGAAATGTATGCATTTCTCTTATTGTCTTAAAAATATCATAGAAAACGTTTAATATTTGGTTGGGGTTTCTTAAGGTCTTACAGTTCTCCTGCTTATGTTTATAAACATAATTTTTCTAGCAGAAGCTACAGCTATAGTCATGAGTGTGAAAGAACCTAGATTAAATACAACTGAGCCCTATGCCATAAAAGAGGGTATTGGGGTCTTGAATTTTTAGTAGAGTCCAGACAGTTGAAAGTTCAAAAGTTGTGTGATTGTCAATGTAGTTACATATCACAACATAACTGCAGAGCTTTAAATAAAACCAATTTTTCAGGCCTTTATCTCTTTCTCCTGAAATAGATAAAATTGAGATGTGTAGAATCCTGGTAATGAATGTTTTTCAAAACTCTCGGTGAGTCAGATATGCTTTTTTTTTGTTAAGAACAGCTCATTTCTTCAAATACTCCCAAGTGATAGGAAATTAAGTCCCAGAGGTGCTGAAAACGAGACAAGGACTGTTTCCTGACTCTCATCCCATTTAGTCATTTTAATAATTTGTTCTTGGTATTTAGCTTTTATTTGAAAGTTCAGGTACCTAGGTTCTGAGTGTTGTGACTCAGCACATCAGTGTTACTTTCTAAATCAGTGATGTTTTCAATGATGTGGGATCTACACAAACATCGACACAGGTGAACACAAACATTCCCATCCTACGTCTTCTGCTTTAATTCAAACCGTCATCTCTGATCACACGCACCAGTTCTCAGTTTCCACCACTGTTTTCTCTCTGCCCCTCCCCTTTGAGACATTGCACAAGACGCCAAAGGCAGATGCTTGACCGACTGAGCCACCCAGGTGCCCAAGAGTCTTTGTTGTTTTATGGGCTTTGACAAGAGTGTTCTGAGCAGAGCAGTGACATGACATGGCCTGATATTATAAACGTCATTTGGTCTTCTATGTTTAGAATAGGTTAGAGAGGAACAAGAGTAAAAGTTAGAACAGCTAGGAGTCTATTGCAACGTTCTAGGCAAGATATCCTGGTGGCTTCAGTGAGTAGCAGTAGAGATGGCAAGGAAGAGATGGACTCTGAACATATTTTAAAGTCAGAATCAACAGGCTTTACTGAAAAATGTAATGTGAGATGTAAGAGAAAAAAATCAGGAAAATTTAATGTTTTTGATCCAACCCAATCAGTTGGAAAAAATGAGTAGCCTTTTCCCATATAAGGATGGCTATGAGTGGAACACATCTTTTTTGCAGATCAGGAGTTCAGTTTTAAACTGGTTTTTAGTTAAATATTCAATTAGATAGTTAAATATTCAATTAGATATTCCAAAGAGAACTTGGAGAGACAGTGGATATATAAGCCTAGAATTTGGAAGCAAGGTTTGATCTGAAGATATAAATTTGGAAGTAATTGGCACGTAGACAATGTTAAAGCCACAAGTTTGGGCAAGACCACCAAGACAATGAATATAAATAGAAAAGACCAGAGGAATGGTTCCTAGAGCATTCCAAACCTTGAAAGTTGTTATCCTATCCCTTGCCTCAGAGACCTTGTGAAGTAGAAAAATAATATTATTCTAAGTGTATAACATTTATCATTTGGATGTTGTGTATAGAATAAAATTTCTTGATGCAGTTATAAGATGTTAAACTCTCCATGGGAAGGACTGTCTTTTGTTTCGAGTTGATGTACTTTCTTTTTGACTTTCCTATTGAAAACAATTCTTCTTATATATCTTATATATCTTTATGTAGAACTGTATCCCTATCTAGAAATCATACTCATTTTGGAAGTCCAAATATCTATAATCTACCACACTACTCATTTACTATTCACTACACATACATACTCTGTTTGGGTAAGTAACCCAGAGTGCAGTGGGTGAGGAATATTTAGAGGAGAATGGATGTTAAAAGCAAATGGACCTGAATATAAATATACACTTTCCCGAGTTACCTTAAACAACTTATTTAGATTCCTCAACCCTTAGATTTCGTAAATATAAAATGAGGATAATAATAAGCGGTTTTCTGATTTGTCATGAGTACTGATATTAGCAGACGCTAAGTCATTGAGAGGCTGTTTTTGCTTCTGTGGTTTTACCGTGCTTATTAACATTGACTCATTATTCTATATCCAATTTTTACCTGGTTTGGTGTCTGTAGCTCTGGTTTTGCAATTATTTCTTTTAAAAATATACCTACATGATTCGGGGTCTTTTTTTTAATAAAACTTTTTTTTTTTAAATACAGAATTTATTTTTTTCCCAGCTCACCTGGGCATAAGCAGTGAAATCTATTATTTTCAGCAGTTATTTTTAATGTTAGTATAGATGACCTACAAAACGTAAATTTTTCTCAAAACTGACTCTCTATTTCCCCCCTAAAGACATACATTATCTTCACTTCAACTTTTCTGTATATTTAAAAATTATTACAATAAAGTGATGAGGAAAATAATCCATAATCCTTGAAAATAATGGGCAATTTTTGGGTTATAAGACTAGAAGTTTGGCTGATACACAAAGAGACTCATATTTTCTCATTTGACTTTGACTATTGGAGAGTCTTTAGAACAGTAGTGGTAAGATTATGGCTTGGCTGCATTGCACTTCCTCTCCATAAAGGACAGGAAGAAAATAAGAGAACCTAGGAACCTCCCCTCATCTGGATTCAGTGTGTACTGTCATCCTCTTAGTGGGGGTGTCAGCACTGCCTATCACAACAAAGTGATCTGAGGATGGGTCTTGTTTTTAAAATTTTTTTTATTGTTACATTAATCACCATACATTACATCATTAGTTTTTGATGTAGTGTTCCATGATTCATTGTTTGTGCATGACACCCAGTGCTCCATGCAGAACATGCCCTGAGGATGTGTCTTATAAAGAAAAGTCTGTGGGGCTGGGATTGCTCAGCCAGCACTTCTCCTGAGTGGTTCACTTTGCTTCAAGCCTCTTGTATTTTTCTGAAAAAGAGGTTATTCTGTAGAGTTCTTCCCTTCTAAAAAGATTCTCCCAAGATGGGAAAAAAATATAACCACATAATTACTATCTCTATTAATTTAGTCATCCACCCATTCCTCCACTAAGTGTTTCTAAAAACTCAATATGTATCAGGGACCTCACCATGAGCAAGGGAGACAGAAATCAAAGAAACTGTGGACTTTGCACTGTGCGTGTTTATTCTCTATTGTGGAACTTGAAAGAACCTGAAAACTGAGGAAGCACAAGTGAGATTCAAACAAATCAAGCGGGATTCCATCTCCGGAGATACTGTCTAAGCTGAGTCCCAGTGGTTATTTAAAAAGAGGTCGGCCAGGTTAAGGGGTAAGGAAGATGAGAACCTATTCCAGGCAGAAGAAGTAGAGGCATGACAATAAAAAATCCTGGCACATTCATTGCCCATGGAGGCTTGGCCAATTTTGTTAGCATTCTCCCCAGTGCCTAACATTATAGGCAACCTATAAAATGCTGCTGCAGCTACAGGGGCAGGAATTGCTCATGTTTGTATCTCCATCCTCTGGTTTAAATATACTGCCTTCTTTGCAAGCCTTGGCGTCCATCTTACTACTCATAAGTGGATCTTTTCTCTTTCTTACCTCTTCAGAGAGACTTATGAAAATATTAGTTTGGGTTTGTATTCAGCTTCTATCAAAACTACTGTCTCTTAATTCACCTCTCATTTGTTATAG
Organism: Neomonachus schauinslandi; assembly: GCF_002201575.2. Lineage (NCBI taxonomy): Eukaryota > Metazoa > Chordata > Mammalia > Carnivora > Phocidae > Neomonachus > Neomonachus schauinslandi. The sequence goes on from NC_058412.1 coordinate 67,522,255, forward strand.
GTCTCTCTGATGCATTGTAGCCCACAGAAAAATCATATTCTGCTCAGACTGCCAGGACAATGCACATAGATTAAAGCCTCAATACATATACTTTTGGTATTTAAAAAAGAGACATCATCATTTTTTGAGGGGTCTTTAGTTGTTCCTATCCCTGAAAATAACCAAGATTTTATAAATGCTATTCTAGTGTTTGTTTGTTTGTTTTTTAAATGAAGGATATCACCATCTCACTTTTTGTGCCTAACTGCAAATATATATACAAAGACTTAACCTGAATCTGTAGGATTGTGTTCCTAAGCTCCAATATCAGGTATCTTGGTTTATTGCCTTTTCTATAAATAAGTGTAAGCTTCTAGTTCTCACTGTAGGGCAACAACTTTGCAACAGTATGGAAAGAACTTTCTTACTCTAGAGGATTAGGGTGGTCTCTTTAAAACTGGAAGTGATAAAATTGTGACTGTCATGATGATTTAGAATCCCAGGCATCTCCAGTAACAGAACAAGGCACTTTCATACACCAACCTTTTACTGTGGGCCTTCACCAGATGCACAGTGATGGCAAGAGGCATGATGCAAATTTTGAGAAGAAGAGGAAAACTGAGAGATATCCAAAACTCACAGGGCTTTGACCAGTACAAGATATAATGCTGCTCATTGCTGGAAGCAGGAAGGATGGGCAGAGAAATAATCATAATATATGCCAGGTTTCAGAGTGCGCTGCAGAAGACAACCATAGGCTGAACTTCCTGAGAAACAGAAAGACAAGGGAAGGGATGGAAAGCAAAGAGAAGTCCCCCAGAAAGTTTTTTGACTTTCTGTTGTCTATAATATGAAGGACACACACAGAGAGAGATTAAGAGATTGAGAGACTGAGAGAGAGAAATAACTTTGGAGTTTTAGAAAACTGCTAATTGGGTAGTAAAGAAGTGAAGATTTCTGAAAAATCTCACCAGTGCTCACAAATCAAGACCTGATAAAGCAAAAGTTTTACTACTTTAAGACCTTTGGACCAGAAATGAGCCGAATCTATCTAATGGCACAATAAATCCAAGACTGAACTCAAACACAGATTAAAAATGACACAATACCTTTTATTAGCAGCCTGATAGAGCACTCCATTCCAGGACCCTGAGATCATTACCTGAGCTGAAATCAAGTCACTCACTCAACTGACTAAGCCATCCAGGCGCCCCAGGAAGGTGGGTGTTTTCTAAAACACCTAAAAATCCCTGGAGTGTATGTATTTTCTTTTTTTTTTTTTTTAAAGATTTTATTTATTTATTTGAGAGAGAGAGAACACATGAGAGGGGATAGGGTCAGAGGACGAAGCAGACTGCCTGCCGAGCAGGGAGCCCAATGCGGGACTTGATCCTGGGACTCCAGGATCATGACCTGAGCCGAAGGCAGTCGCTTAACCAACTGAGCCACCCAGGCACCCTGTATTTTCTAATAATTAAAAACCTAAGAACTTTAGTCTTTATTTCTATATAAATGACTGCCAAATATATACCTTCAGCATCAGGCCTTAATTTACACTAGTTTTTCTGATTATTCATTCATTTAACAATTTATTTATTGCTTACTCTAGGATACATATTATTTCTATAGCTATATCTGGAAACATATAAATAAGATTCCTACTCACATGGAGATAACACTGAATAGAAAACTCTAATAATAATTTTACATTTATTAAAGGTATTATAAAAAAATAAGAAATATGAGGACGTATTATATTGAGAGGGAATATGTGGCAAGAACAGGGATTAATTCCTTAGATAAGATAGAGGTAAACTCTATAAAGACTGAAACTTTTACCCTCATGCCTGCATGATGAAAATAAATTGTGCAAAGATCTAGAGAACAAGAAGTGAAAATATTATAATAATTTAATAGGTAATTTGATCATCAATGATATTTTTGAGATATGGTTGACTTTTTTCTCCAAAATGATCCCTAGTGTCATTATGTAATCATTTCAATAATAATATGCTAATTCAATCCAGTCTAAACAATATGCAACAAATACATTTTGCCAGTTTCAATTCTGTATTTTAAGAGATTATCAGCTAATAAACTTGTAATCAAATAGTTATCCTAAAAGCATTTTAAAGAATTAAAGATAGATATATTTCATAAATAGCAAATTTTATATATTTAAATGACAAACCAAGATGCTTTCAAGATAATTTGAAACAATTTAAATTCTTAAGCAGGATAGGCAGTAAACCTTGTTTATAGTATCCATTTTCCCAGAAAGAAAAAGTTTCTATTATTCTAACAACATGGTAAAAAAGAAAACCTATCATAACCTTCCAAAAGAGCAAAAATAAATTACTATAAATTTTGCCCAGGACAACAACATTCTAGAAAAAAAAACAAAAACAAAACACCAATCCACAAATACAGACCTATTAGTTAAGACTGAAATAACTTCCAAGACTACTAGATTTCAAAAATCTAGACTAAATAACTCTAACACCTCCATCAGTATAAATATTTATTCCTAAACACATATCTCTTTGAGATTATTGTGTCATACCCTTTGATTAATCAATTCAGATAGTTTACCTTGGTACACAGAAATAGCCTAGCTACAGAAGACACAATTCTTTCCGGCTACATTTTGTTTATTTTCAACAGTGAATAGCAACTGTACACATCATCACTACCTTAGACACAAACCATTTTCTTTCCATTCTTTCCTTGTTATTTCTTTCACATTCCCTGAGTTTAGAAACTTCACTATATCATGCCCACTTTTTGAGGCTTTAGGTAGCAGGCTATTCTTGAAAAGCATATATAAATCATAGAATAGCCAGTTTCCTTTTGGCTTGCCAATGATTCTGTAGCATGTTTATACTCCTCTTTTTAAAAGCCAACCTAAAGATCTCTGTACAAAGTTTTCCTCTGTAAACATGAGCAACTCTTGAAGTCCTTTTGTTGATGCTTTGCAAATCAGCATAGTGATTTTGAGTCAAGGAAACCTCCAAATTTAACTCTTATAAACTTGTAAATTGCAGAAGGTGGGCTTATATTTGTACTGCTCTGAAATCATGTTGTGAGCTAAATGTGTTATGACACATTTCAGTTATGAGATATGATCAAAACTATCAATGGATTTTTTATCTTTTAATGAAATTGCTTAGTAATTGTAGAATAGATATATTTTTAGACTTACTTATCTTTATATTACAAATTTTGCACTTTAGAAATAACATTATTTTTTATTCCACTTTGGTAACATTTTATAAAACTAAAATTTTACTAAAATAATTAAAACTTACTGTCATGTAAACTGCTGGGGTCACTCAGAACTGCACATGTTTATTTGCTTTTATCAGAAAACCTCTAAAGAATTTACTCTCTCAAAGCTCATAAGCTTCCAATGAACCTCCAACCAAATTATTTATCTATTCTATTGATGAATAATGAAGAATATGGAAGAAGAAAAGAGCATAGTGAGTTCAGGCAGACTAGGGAAGATGGAAATAAAGTCCCAAAGGATCTGTGGAGAACAAAGAATATTTCCCAAGGTATATTGTAGATGTGATGTGATCTGATCCTACATGCCACCTTTGTTTTCTTTGACTCTGCAAAAATGAACAAAAGGCAGCAAGTATACGGATCACAACCATGGACAGCCCTATTCTTTCTGATGATCAGAATGAAAACCATAAAATTATCAAAAAAGTAAGCCCAAAGCATGTAAAAAATAGTAAGTAATCTAAATTTTAGATTCTAAAAGAAAGTAGTATGAAAGCACAGTCTAATATAAAACACAGAATAAAAGTGCTGATAATCATTCTAATCAGGTAAATACATTCATTCTCCCCCATTTCTCACATAACTTGTTCAAAGTATTATTTTTTATCTCATTTTTGAATTTATCTTTTCTAAATTTCTAGTTTCTTGACTTACTATAACATGGGCTTACATGCCTACCTTGACTTATTTTCCACTGTTCCTCAATATGCACACATGCATGCAAACACACACACATAGAATCATCTTCAGATAGGACATTGTCATCACCTTCTCTAGCACATGCATATTCCTTTAGCTCTGTTCTTTTCAGCTGGGATACCCTGCTTCATATCTTCTAATTCTCCAAATACTATTGCTCCTTAGACTCTACCAAATTCCTCATATACTAAAAACTTTCTAACTTGCTAATTCTTTAAGAATATTTTATTAGTATTTTCTAAAGTTTATTGTCCAGCTGCTTGAGATCTAGCATCAAACAGAGGTGATTCCAAGATGAAACTGAATGGGTGGTCACAGGAACATTGGTGAAGCCAAGACTGAGAGTCAGAAAACCAAAATAGATTAAAGACAAACTAGTCTCTAAGCCAGCAACAGAACTATGTGAAAAAACAGCAAAGGACCTCTGCAAAGTGTGAGTGCACTGCTTGTTGCTGGCCCTTCTTGCTGTTGTTTTCAATTTCCATGTTCAGATGTTTAAGGCCCCCAGAGTGTGTTAAAAGTTCTGAAAAACTCATGATATATTCGCCTTTACTAATGTTCTTTTTGCTTTAACATTCTTAGAAATCATTGCATGGTTAGAATAAAAAAACTGTGAATGATCTAAATAATACTTAGATGCTTAAAATATTATACCCATTCAAGACCCTAGAGATCATATAGTGCAGGACTTTCCAACCTTTTTTTTCTTTTGTCTTGTATCCCTTTGGAAGTCTGGTAAACCTGAGAATGCTAAGGGCCATTTTTCAAATAATGTTTTTACATATATAAAATGTACAACATGATATTATAAAGAAACCAACAATATTACTGTACATTTACAATTTTTTAAAACATCTAATTTGTGATATAGTAATATATGTCCTTATATGTTAACATACAGGGTGAAAATCATAACAATAATATTTTCAGATATCTGCAATATCTATAATGTGATATGAAAACATGTATAACTGTGATTTCTCATGGTACCAAATTCAAAGATGCCATTAATACTTCCACGATTATCTTTTCACATTTATAATGGAGGAACATACTAGAGTCCCATTAGAACCTAGTTAGTGAGAAGATTTTTTTCCCCCATTCCAATTCACAGGCCCTGTGAATTCTACTAACTTACCTGAGAGTCAGGGGTCCCAGGTTTAGAACCCCAATCTAGTAAAACCTTTTATGTGTGAAGAAATGATAGAGCTTGCCCAGCATCATAAATCCTAGTTGAAAGCATTGGAATTAACAGAAATCACATGTTCTCCCACCAAGGTCAGAATTCTTAACACCACAGTCTGCTAATTCAGGAGCTTTCATTTTCAGATGGCCACAAATGTTAGTGTGTAAATTGGAGGAATATCTTCATAAATCCTCAGAAAGCATCCTGTAAATGGAGAATTTATTACATTGTGTTCACCTCTGTCTGGTAAATTACTGCCTACACTGGACTAATCTGGATATTAATCTATCTACCCCAGTAGCCAGTAAACTTTCATAGAAAAGTCACTGTGAGATACTTATCTCATTACCCCTGGATCCTTGTATTGGGCTTCGTGTGCTTGATGGAGCTGAATTTAATTTAATAATTTGTTGTTTATTTATTAACCACTGTCCTTCATAGTTTGCTTTTGTTTCCTGGGACATATTATTGTTTCCTCACTGGACAGAAAGCTCCTGGTGACTGACAATCCTTGCAGACTTCTATACCCCTGCAGTGCTTAGCACATGGTATAAACACTTAATGAAGGATTCTACAGAGGAAGTGAAGTATTAATGAGAAGATGATTTAATGATTAAGATAAATTAAAACCTATATTTTTAAATGTTTCTCAAAATACTATAGAAAAGTTAATATGAAAATTTGCTATTAATGAGGAGATTTGCCTATTTTATACATTTAATGCATAATTAAGATATATTTTATTTTTTTTAAAGAATTTTTTAAAAGATTTTATTTATTTATTTGTCGGGGGGGGGGAGAGCACAAGTAGGGAGAGTGGCAGGCAGAGGGAGAAGCAGGTTCCCCACTTCGAGCAAGGAGCCCGATGTGGGACTCGATCCCAGGACCCTGGGGTCTTGACCTGAGCCGAAGGCAGATGCTTAACTGACTGAGCCACCCAGGCCTCCCTAGATAAAATATTGTAAAATTCTTGAATGAATGTATTGGTTTGGAAAGGTCAATATTTTTAAATTATTCTCCAAACAGATAATATAGACAAAGAGCTTTTGCTAGTCTCACCCTTGGCAGAGAATTAGGTACTATGTTTCAAAACATGGTATTCCAGAAATAAAAGTACAATGCATCTTGGGATATTTAAGAAATAAATTTAATTTAAATTTCCCACCAACCATAGTTTTCTCATTTCTTCTGTGTTTGGATGTTATCTAATTTCACAAAATTTTATTTTCATTAATGTGTTAGGGGAATTAGCTTCTTCACAAGTACAATTATCTCTATCATTGTGTTGAATGGTTTTATATCTTACTCTCATGCTGTTAGCCAACTGAGTTGGCTCTCTAGGATCCTGCTATTGCTGTTTCAGGTCAGGTTGAGATTCAAAAATAAGTAACAAATATAGCACTGGATATTGGGTTTTAAATAAAGCACCATTTACATGGGAAACATGCTCTAGTCCTCGTACCAACTTTACTTATTAACAATTTTTAATACCTACCTTTTAAGTAAGGATTTTTTTTAAAAAATTAATTTCTATTTGACATATGTCAGTAATAGAAGTTTATAAATGGTCAGATAGCTTTTGCCTATTTTTCTGTCTTCTTGATTGTCTTTTAAGATGGAGATTCCATTATCTCACTTTTAATTAATTTACTTAACACCCAAGTCAATGGGTTTTACTCTATGTGATGGTAGGAATCATACCATCACATAGAGAGAGAGAGCCCAAGCAGGGGAGGGGAGGAGGGGCAGAGGGGGAGGGAGAGAGAGACTCTTAAGCAGGCTCCACACCCAGCATGTGAGTCAGACATGGGGCTTGATCTCACAACCCCAAGATCAGGACCTGAGCTGAAATCAAGAGCCCGAGGCTTAACCAACTGAGCCACTCAGGCATCCCTTTATTATTTTTATTTGAATTTAAAATTGGCCAATTTCAAGTGCAATAACCAACTTCTGAAAGTAAAGGGCCATGAGATATTCAAATGAGGGTGTTTGATGTGATTTTGAATTGTTCTAATGATTTAATAATTAGTATGGGACTTGAAAGTTTTCACTGAATCTTTTTGATTGGTGGAGATAAGGAACTACTACAATTCCACTACTAGGTGTCTTTTCTCTTCTCTTCTCCTCTCCTCTCCTTTTCTCTCTTTTCTTTCCTTTCTTTCTTTCTTTCTTTCTTTCTTTCTTTCTTTCTTTCTTTCTTTCTTTCTTTCTTTCTTCTTTCTATTATTATTTATCTTATTAAATGTTCACAATGTAGTAATAGTAGTAGTAGGAGCAGTGGAAGTAGTAGTAATTCTACACAATGATTTTCAAATCTTACATCATTATGTTCTTATGATAATCTTGTATGATAGATATTCTGTCTCTCACTGTCTCTCTCTCTTTCTCTTTTTAAAGATTTATTTACTCATTTTAGAGAGAGAGAGAGAGAGAGCCCATGTGAATGGAAGGAGGGGCAGAGGAAGGAGAAGAGAGAGAGAGACAGTGAGAGACAGAATACCTATCATACAAGAGTCAAACAGACTCTCCACTGAGTGCAGAGCTGGACATGGGGCTTGATCTCATGACCCTGAGATCATGATCTGAGCTGAAATCAAGAGTCAGAAGCTTAACCAACTGAGCTACCTAGGCATCCCTCTCTTTTTTAAGAAGAAATATTCCACGGGATAATCATCTTTCCTTTTTCATTACTCCCTGATTCTTCTATGATAACATAAAAGGTCGCTAATTTAAAACTAAATTGTTTTGAGTTTCAATTGTTATTTGACCTTTTATTTTATTTTATTTTTTTAAGATTTTATTTATTTGAGAGAGAGAGCATGAACAGGGGGAGAGAGAGGGAGAAGGAGATGCCTCACTGAGCAGGGAGCCTGACACAGGGCTCAATCCCAGGATGCTGGGATCATGACCTGAGCCAAAGGCAGACACTTAACTGACTGAGCCACCCAGGTGCCCCTGATCTTTCTATAAATCCATTAATATTTAGGGTAATAAATATTTATATCTATTATCATGAGGTAAAATACTAATTTATTTAATTTATGAATGCAACTTATAAAATTTCCCCCAGTTTTTTAAATGTATTACTCATAAGAAACTCCATATTTTGACAATAGTCTCATCATAATTTACTTCTGGATTTATTTTTGTTAATTACTGAAGATAGCAGAGTGACATCATTATATATGATACCACATATGTTGTAGGAAAAGTACATAGCATTTAAAGAACAATGATGGTGGTTTACCTACATAACCTCTCTTTATACTTTAGGCATGAAACCAGTAGTCAGTTTAAAGTTACACTACATAGTATCACCAACTCATACATACCAGAACCACTCCTTTCATTTTCCATTTTCCTTTTTCTTTTCAAAACTTCACTGTTGTTTTAAAAGAAAAAGATCTTTCATATCAGACTTATAAGTCGAGGGGAATTACTAATCTACTTTTTATTTTATTTATTTATTTATTTATTTATTTATTTATTTATTTATTTATTATTGAGAGAGAAAGCAGGGGGAGGGAGGGGAAGAGGGAGAGAGGGAATCTTAGGCAGGCTCTATGCCTCTGCAAAGCCTGATGAGGGGCTTGATCTTGGGACTCTGAGATCATGACCTGAGCCAAAATCAAGAGTCGGATGCTTATCCAACTGAGCCACTCAGGCACCCCACTAAACTAATTTTTAAAAAGTTGAAAAAATCTGATTTGTTACGTGAACATTATTTTCAACCTTTTATGCCAATCTTCCTTTAGAACAAAAGGTCTTACCTTCTTTAATGTTATTTGAAATTCCAAAATGTGTTACATTTTGCTCAAAAGAAATCAAGGCATTGATACTTTTAGAATATTTGTTTTAAAAATATATGTGTACCTATTGTAACACTGAATTAGAGTCAAGTCATCTTACTATCAGACTAAAAATCACCATCATAGGTAGATACATCAAACAAACCTACTTTATCATTGAATTTAAACATTACATTGTATTGCAGTATTTATTTAGTCAACAAGTATTTATGGGTTATCAACTATACAACTTTCTACGTTCTGGGGATACAACAATAAACAAAACAGACAATTATACCTGGATTATTCAGAGGTAATATATTTGAATGGGTAATGTCAAAAAATGAAAAGTGCTCTGAACAAAAATTAAGAGAATAATAGGTAAAGTGGTTGCTAATCAGCAGGTACATTTTGTCCAAAAGACAAAATGGTCAGATTTGAGTTTATTATGAAAGTAAATTTTGAGCAGAAACTTAGCAAGGTGAGTAAATATTTGAGGAACTGCCCTCCAGGCAGAATAAATAGTAATAGAAATGGCCCTAAATCAAGAATATATTCAGTGAGGACAGTGTGGCTGGACCAAAGTGTGCAAAGTGGAAAGAGTAGAAAATGAGTCCAAATAGGTAAGGTGAAAAAGTGACCTTGTGGGGTATCATAAAAATTAATTTTTTTCTGAGTGAGATGGGAAGCCTTCAGAAGCTTCTGTGAGAGAAGTGATAATACATTTAAAAAATTACTGTATCTCCTATATTGAGAATGTAGTGGCATATGGAGGAGAGGTGAGAGGAGGGGAAGAGGCAGAAGCAGAACCAGTTAAGGGGCTGTTCTTATAATCACAGGAAATATAGAAGTGGCTTTTGCTGAGGTAGTGGTGGTTAGGGTTATTAATTTGCAAGTCATCTGCAAAAACGCCATGAGCCAGGGGCGCCTGGGTGGCTCAGTCGTTAAGCGTCTGCCTTCGGCTCAGGTCATGATCCCAGGGTCCTGGGATCGAGTCCCACATCGGGCTCCCTGCTCGGCAAGAAGCCTGCTTCTCCCTCTCCCGCTCCCCCTGCTTGTGTTCCTGCTCTCGCTATCTCTCTCTCTGTCAAATAAATAAATAAAATCTTTAAAAAAAAAAAAAAAAACGCCATGAGCCTAGATGAGACCTCCATGCAAAGAAATAGAAGAGAGGAAGGGCCATGTAATAAACTCTGAAGAATTTTAGCATTTAAAGTTTGAAGAAGTAAGAACAAGTAAAGGGGGTTAAGAAGGAGTGGTCAGTATGGCAAGGAAGGAACCAGGACTGTTGTGACCTAGAATCAAGAGAAGATGTTTCAAGGAAAGTGAACAACTGTGTTTCTATTAGGACAGGTCACAGGACTTGTGGAGATGAGCAGTTTTTCCAGTGTGGAGATGAGCAGTTTGATGCAGTATTAGGTATGAGGCATCAGGAAGAGATAAAAATGTAGATAACTATATATAAGAATTTTGCTGTTAAGGGAAGCAGGAAATAGGGTGGTAGCTGAAAAAGGATATGTAGTCAAGAGAATTCATTAAAGAGGTATCACAGCAAATTTGTATGCTCATGGGAATAATCCAATAAAGAAATTAATAGGACTTCCAAGGAAGATGGCAGAGTAGGAGGAATGGATTGTCTCACAGATACACCTACATAACACCCACATCAGTGTAAATCACCAAGAAAATGACGCACAGTGGCAGAACAGCTAAATGTATAGAAGAGGCCACATCAAGGAGGGTAGGAAGGGTGCAGATGTAATCAGGAGCCAAACTGACCCAGAGGACTGCCCAGGGGAGGGACACCATGGGCATAGAGAAAGGAGAGGAGCAGAACCCACACCAGCTGCCCAAGGCATGGGGGCCCTGTACTAGGAAGATGAATCCCCATAATATTTGGCTTTGAAAACCAGAAGGGGTTAACTTCAAGAATTCTTACAATCATTGGGGCTTGACACTTGGAAGTTAATTTTTTTAAAGATTTTATTTATTTATTTGAGGGAGATAGTGAGCAAGAGAGAGAGAACATGAGCAGGAGTAGGGGCAGAGGGAAAGGGAGAAGCAGACTGTCCAGCTGAGCAGGGAGCCAGATGAGGGGCTCGATCCCAGAACCCTGGGATCATGACCTGAGCTGAATGCAGACTTAACTGACTGAGCCACCCAAGTACCCTACTTTAAAAATGAGCTTCCCTCTGGGAGAGCTGGAGGGCAAGAAGAAACTGAGTCCCCATCCTTAAAAAGACAGCAAAAGAATAGCTCTGCTGAGACACAGCAAAAGAAATTTAATGAATGCCTAGAGTATATGGGAGGAGGATTTGTTTACTATTCTCAGACATGCTGGAAGGGCAGCGATCTTTGGGAAACTTCTCCAAGAACAAAAGAGCTGGCAGGAGCTATGTCCTTCCTGGGTCCCCAGCCTAGATAGATGGACACCAGTGGGAAACAGCATAGTAGGAATCCTCTCAGTCTAGCTTGCTAACAGTGTGCCCTGCCCTGATATTCTTTTGTGGACTCACCCTGTCCAACCAGACTCTACAGGAGTTTTCCAAAAAGGATACAGGTCCCCTCCCACAGCAGAACTGTGCACAACTTGCTAATAGCACACCTGTCCCCATACCCTCCTATGGACCCAACCCATCCACACTCCCTCAGCAAGAGTACCTCCAAAGTGGCTCCACAAGCAGAGCAGTGTGCAAGTAGCCCAAACAGGGGCCATCACCATTCCAAAACGACTCTTGCCCTAGGGAGAAGGGAAGAAAACCACACACACCAGCAGACACCTGGTCTGACTGAAGGCCCCACCCTCCAATCAAGGCTTCTTAGAGGACAACACAGGGAAAGTGCCCTTCAGTTTGGTGTGACCGCAGCTCTGGAAAACACCTTTTCTTACCCGACTCAAGCCCAAAGCAGCCCCAGACTGGCCCATTAACAACACAGGGACCAAACCCTGCCCACAATGGGCAAAGAGAACCATCGCAGATGACTGGACTGAAGGCAAACTTGGCTCAACCACAAGAGTAGGTTGCATGCAACACACATAGGAGACACTCTTGAAGCAGGTTCTGGTGAACAGAAGACAGTGCACTGCAAGACACTATAGGACCTCTTCTTCATAAGGCCACTACTTTGAAGAGCAGGAGAACATACCTCAACATAATAAAGGCCATATATGAAAAAAGCACAGCTAATACCATATTTAATGCTGAAAAACTGAGAGCTTTTCTCCTAAGATGAGGAAAAACACAAGGATGTCCACTCTCACCACTTTTATTTAACATAGTACTGGAAGTTCTAGCCACATCACTCAGACAACAAAAAGAAATAAACGGCATCCGAATTGGTAAAGAAGTAAAATTTTCAGTATTTGCAGATGACATGATACTATATATAGAAGTCCCTAAAGACTCCACCAAAAACCACTAGAAGTGATAAATGAACTCAGTAAGATTGCAGAATACAAAATCAATATATAGAGATCTATTTCATTTCTATACACTAACAATGATGTAGCAGAAAAGAAATTAAGAAAATAAGCCCATTTACAATTGCACTAAAAAGAATAAAATGCCTAGGAATAGACTTAACCAAGGAGATGAAAGACCTGTATTCTGATTATAAAACATTGATGAAAAAAATTGAAGATAATACAAAGAAATGGAAAGACATTCCATGCTCATCGATTAGGAGAACAAATATGATTAAAATGTCCATACTAACCAAAGCAATCTACAGATTTAACACAATCCCTATCAAAATGCCAACAGCATTTTCCACAGAACTAGAACAATCCTAAAATCTGTATAGAACCACAAAAGATACTGAAAAGCCAAAGCAATCTTGAAAAAGAAAAATAAAACTGGTTTCAAGATATACTACAAACTATAATAATCAAAACTGTGTGGTACTGGCACAAAATGGACACATAGATTAATAGAATAGAATAGAGAACCCAGAAATAAACCCCTGATTGTATGGTCAATTAATCTATGACAGAGGCAAGAATATGCAATGGAAAAAAGACCTCCTCTTTAACAAATGTTGGAAAACTGGAAGGCTCCATTCAAAAGAATGAAACTCAATCACTTTCTTATACCACATACAAAAATAAACTCAAAATGGACCTAAATGTGAAACCTGAAACCATAAAAATCCAAAAGAGAGCATAGGCAATAATTTCTTTAACATCAGCCATAGCAACATTTTTCTAGATATGTCTCCTAAGGCAAGGGAAACAAAAGCAAAAATAAACTACTGGGACTGCATCAAAATAAGCTTCTGCACAGCAAATAAAATAACAAAACAAAAAGACAACCTATGAATGGGGGAAGATATCTGCAAATGATATATCCTATAAGGGGTTAGTATTCAAAATATATAAAGAACTTATACAACTCAACACACAAAAACACATAACCCATTTAAAAATGGGCAGAAGGCATGAACAGATATTTTTCCAAGGTAGACATACAGATGGCAAACAGACACATGGAAAGATGTTCAATGCCACTCATCATCAGGTGATATCACCTCACACCTGTCAGGAGAGCTAAAATCAACAACACAAGAAACAACAGGTGTTGGCAAGGATGTGGAGAAAAAGGAACCCTCGTGCATTGTTGGTAGAAATGCAAACTGGTGCAGCCACTGTGGAAGACAGTATGGAGGTTGCTTAAAAAATTAAAATAGAATTACCACTACAGTAATTTCACCATAGGGTATTCACCCAAAGGATATGAAAACACCAATTAAAAAAATATATTCACCCCTATGTTTTTTTGTAGCATTGTTTACAATAGCCAAATTATGGAAGCAACCTAACTATCTATTGATAGATGACTGGGTAAAGAAGAGGAGATAGGGGCACCTGGGTGGCTCAATCGGTTAAGCGACTGCCTTCGGCTCAGGTCATGATCCTGGAGTCCCAGGATCGAGTCCCACATCGGGCTCCCTGCTCAGCGGAGAGTCTGCTTCTCCCTCTGACCCTCCCCCCTCTCATACTTTCTCGCTCTCTCATTCTCTCTCTCTATCAAATAAATAAATAAAATCTTAAAAAAAAAAAAAAAAAGAAGAGGAGATAATATATACAATGCAATATTACTCAGCCATAAAAAGAAAGAAATCTTGCCATCTGCAACAACATGGATGGATCTAGAGGCTATTAGGCCAAATGAAATAAGTCAGAGAAAGACAAACACCATATGATCTCACTTATATGTCGAACTTAAGAAACCAAACAAATGAACAAATAATAAAGAAACAAAAAAACTTGACTCTCAAATATAGAGAAAAAACTGGTGGTTACCAGAGATAGGCGGGTGAGGAGAAAGGTAAAATAGGTAAAAGGGATTAAGAGTACATTTATCATGGTAAGCACTGAATAATGTATAGTATTATTGAATCACTATATTGTACATCTGAAACATAACACTGTAAACTATACTGAAATTTTTTAAAAAAGTAACAATGATAATACAGGATAGAGATGAAAGAATTGCCTGAATGATGTCCTTGAGTAGTTAAGAAGGTGAAGGATATGGTGTTCAGGTGGAGCACTGACTTTGGCTAGGGGACAGCCAGTTCATACATAGCATGTGTTATATTATACTGGTGACTAATGCTTTTAAAAAACCAGCTTCATAAACATTTAAGCTTTCTATTCCAAAGAACTAGGTCTCATAAAAATCATACAGGAAAGAGTATTTTTATTTTCCCTATTCTATAGATGAGAAAAATTATAGGTTAACTGGATTCAGGAACCCATTACAGTAACAAAATATTTCAATAAAATATATTTTTTATCAAATATTCTAATACTTCTTAGGGATTTTAATTAGAAATTGATTGAGAGTGGCCATCAACCCAGATAATTTAGATCCACGGGATACCTCTATTGGTAATACTGTTCTCAAATTTGGCTGTCCAGCAAAATCACTTTTGGGATTTCATTTTTCTTTGTTTTGACACAGCATCTCTGGTCTCGAACTTTGGATATCCTCATTCAGTGGATTTGGGGAGGGAATGGGTCATCTGTGTTTTAAACTAAAGTATCACAGGTGTTTTCAGAGTGGGTCCACAGTTGAGTACCACTGTGGTGTCAGACATGCACCCTGTGTCAAATGGTTTTCTACATATACGTACCCTCTGCAAACCAGATACACTTTTCATCATGAGGAAAGATGAAATTAGAAGTTCAGAATGTAGTTTTTCTGATAAAAAGCCTTTCAGCAGATGCTATGCTCTTTCATAATTTGTAATGTTGGATACATGAATTTGCTTTTTATAATGATGGGGGGAATAATCTGGTGTTAGAGAGTGGTAAATCCTAATTCATGTGTTGGTTTTTAGTTCTCTCCAGGGGGACTTACATTGGTGAGGAAGTAGATCAGGAGCTGAGTCAGGGATTCTAAAGAAGACTGGTCCTAATATTAACCATAATTATCTTGCTTTCAAGGGTCCTGTTTAATATTTCATTTCAAAGAATATTTATATTTTATTCAAATATTTAAAAAGAATGAAGTAGAGATGGTATTCGTCCAGGACTCAAGACTCCAAACGCTCAAATGCTCAATCAGCTTTCTAACACCACCGCAGCCTCCCTTCAGAACTGTCTTGTCAAACATCACTAATCAATCAAAAGATGCTTACCAATTAGTCTCATACTCACTGAAACAACACACTAGACAAATAGTATCATCTTTATGGCGACTCCATTGAAATAAATCTTTTTGATATTTTTTCCTTAGGGTAACTGGAGAGACTTACATGTACTGAGATAAAAGTAACCAAAAGTAATCCTTATTATTAACCTGAATATTACCTCCTAATTCTACAGTACCCTTATGATAAGCTGGGCTAGATACGGGCAACTTTAAGTATTATTTGTACAGAGTAGGCAGATCTAATGCTTAGAACAAAAAACAAACTTCTTTGACCTTTTCCCCATTAAAACCTCACTATTATTCTGGCTATTTAAATCTTACTTATCTAATTAATAAATTAATGAGAGATTTAATTTAAAAAATATACAGAAATGTTTTATGTTAGTATAGGTCCCTGATAATTAGGAAACAGTATAGAAAAAATAAATATCAAGAAACTTATTATGGAAAAAATCTGAAAGCTAAAATGGGGGTGGGAGTCAGAAGAAGCTGAGAGCCATCAGACCATCTTACAAGTCTAACCCAGAATGAAGAGAAAGAGAGACAGGAGGAAGAAAGTTTGGATGGAAGCACAGCAGTCCTAAGGAAATTTGGCAAGGCCCCCAGTGAATTCTTGAGCCAATGTCACCCATGAAAGGAGACCACCTCCTCCAGGAACAGGCTGCATTAGCATCTCAGCCACAATCAGTCATTGGTAGAGAGCAGTCTGGGAAATGTGGCGTCTGCATCAAAATTGCAACAGATTTTAGAGGCTGCCACTGGAGTGGTCAGTTATACTTTCTGCAGTCGGAGATTTGACAGGCACATTCTCATGACCATCACACATTTATATTCTAAGGATGTGTACTTTCATGTGTGAGTTTGTGTTATTTATTCATCTGTTGTTACTGACTTCAGGTTAAAACTTTGCCTCCAATAGCTGTGGAGGCTAGAGATTACCCTGAATTTACCACAAGAACTGGATCAGAGAACCTGACATTCCTTTTTCATACTACCACATAAACATATTTTAATGTCTAGTTTTTCTGTTTCTTCCCATTATTTCTAGAGTCAAAACCACAGGGGAAATGGAATGCACTCCTGTTTCTATATAAAGGGAAGGCACTTTTCCCAAAAGTCTCCATTAAGAAAGACTGAGAAGGTTCCAGTCCCGAGGCTGTGTGAACTGAGCCTCTCTTCACACAGCACCGACTCCTCTCATTCCTCAACCTCACCAGCTAATGGAACATGCTACTCCAAGAGGCAAGATTTATTCATGAAATGCCTCCACAGAAAAATGTACAGGAGGGAAGCAGTTCTGCTGTTAAGAGTGATGGACTTCTTTATGCTTTGTGAAGTGATTGGTGTTTACTTCCAGCTGTCTCTGTACTTTGGCTTTAATTTAAGATTACCAGGTGTCTACATTTCCTTGGAAGAAATTTGAAGATATATAAAAGGAATGAGAAATATTCCTGAAGTTACATTTATTCGCTCCAACCACAAACCTGAACTGGTTCTGGAGACACAAAGATGAGTATACATGCTCTCAAGCAGACAGTTGCTCACAAACTCTTTAGAGATTTGGAGAATTTGTATTCTGGAAGGTAGATAACTATAATGATGTTAGTTGTCTAGAGATTTTTGTTTTAGTCTCAGTTCTGTTTTGTGACTGAGAAAATAATTTAGACACTTTGAAACAGGTTTCTTATCTAAACTGGTTAAACTAGCAGAGGAATTTTATAATATGGCAGACTACATCATAGTTTTTCTCCCATCTTTCAAAATCTATTATTTCAATTGGTAACACAGATCTCAGAGTGGAATTTCTATGGCAGTATTCAGCTGAGTGTGTGTTTGTATGTGTGTGTGTGTGTGTGTACATATACACATACATACATACATAGGTATATGATAAGGGGGTGATTTTAGGAATGAAGAAATAATCTCAAATTATAGCAGAAAGCCTTTTTTTAAAGATTTTATTTATTTATTTGAGAGAGAGAATGAGAGAAAGAGAGAGAGCACGAGATGGAGGAGGGTCAGAGGGAGAAGCAGACTCCCCGCCGAGCAGCGAGCCCCACGCGGGACTCGATCCCAGGACTCCAGGATTATGACCTGAGCCGAAGGCAGTCGCTTAACCAACTGAGCCACCCAGGTGCCCAGCAGAAAGCCTTTTTTGAAATAATTTGTGGGGATGAAAATAAAGGAGAGAATTTTAGAACCAAGAGATAGCTTAGTTCGGATTTTTATTTTTAAAATATTTGGTTTTGGTCCACCTGTACCATAAGCAACGGTGATGTTTTTTAAAGTATGATTATTGGGCCTCACCATAGACTTAATAAAGATTTTTTTCACATGGGTCTCAGGAATCTTATTTTTTAACAAAGTCTCTGGATGGTTCTTTCCCATGTGAGTGTTTGAGAATTGCTCATCTAATCTAAATCCTGCATTTTACAGATGAAAAAATTGAGGCTCAGAGATGACAATATACATTTATTGGGGTGAATTGATCAAAATGATCCAAATAGCTAGTATTTCAATTCCAGTTGAAATATTAATATCATTCATTCATTCATTCATTCAGTCTTCTAATAGCAATTTATTGAATGTTTACTCAGGTATAATGCTAAGTGTCTGAAATAGATCAGCTTATCTAATTCTTAAAATATCTCTGTATCATATCATATAATATCATATAATAACCAGAAATTGTAATTATTTCTCAAGAGACTGAGGCTAAATACTTTCAATAGTTTGTCTATGTTCTGACCCCTACCGAGCGGGTGGTTTTAACTCTAGAACTCATGCTCCGTAACCAACTTGTGTTTGCTCCAAAGACAGAAAAAAATCTAAAATTTGCTGAATGCCTATGATAAAGGAAGAACTTTTATGTATGCTACATAATTTAATCTTTTCTTCATTGAATTAGATTATATGTATATTTATAAGTTTTACAAAATAGGAAATTGAGACTCAGAAGTTAAAAGGAATAGGACCAAGATTACATAAGCCTAGGCATTCGACTTCCAGCCTTCAAGCAAGTAACTTAATGTGATTTTTAGGACTGAAGACTATGATTAGCTACTTGAACTTTCTCTAGGTGTGTGAGGATCTAGACCTGAAAGCATATTAGCTCAGGACCTGAGCTTCTGACTGCTGAAGTGCATGCATTACTGACAATGCTTCAGCCCTTCCCCACTCTGCTGGAAGGTCCCTCCTGCCTGTCAGCTGAGTTATCAATGGCTATGTGTTTCAATCAAGCAGTGAAATGGAGAGAAAGTGAACATGGTTATTTCCCCATATTTTAGTTAGCTGCCTAGGAATACTGTCAGCTGGGACCATACATTATGCTAATGTTATTGCAGCATTGTCTTCTTTGCATTCCAACAGGGACTGCTTTTGTTCTCACAAACTGTACCTCACTAAAATCTGGAAGTACCTGGTTTACATATTCACTGCCACTCCTGGCTTCCTCAGGGACCATTTGAAAGTACTAGACGATGGTAAGCAAATTAGTTATTTGATTCCGATGAACTGAGGTCAACATAACATCTGTTTTTCTCAACTTTGTTATTACCTTCATTTCTGCAGTGTTTGCTTGTGCCTGTGATTTATTCTGTCACCTAAGAGCATTTTCAGTGACCTGGAGCCTCATGTCTTTCCTGTCAGTGTTTTCTCAAGTTGTTCTTTTGCCATAGCCTGGCCAACAAACTATAACTGACTAACCAATGAAAATTTCTCAAATTCTGCTATATTCAAACTATACACATGTCCTTTCCCTCCAGTGAATTGAGCAGTGATATTTGACATAGTGGATGTAAACATTTTTGTTTTCAGTCTGGGGAAAGGAGGACAAAAGTCCTTGGTCACCCACTTCCACATCAAGTAACCCTAAGGCAATGCATTCATTGGTCAAGTATCTTATAGAACAAAACATTTACTGAACAAATGGTTTAGGAATCATTTTACTTATTTTTGAAATCTATGCTCTTTAAGAATTAGGAAACAGAGAAAAGTCTTTTAAAATATGCCATCATATTGGGGCGCCTGGGAGGCTCAGTCGTTAAGCGTCTGCCTTCGGCTCAGGTCATGATCCCAGGGTCCTGGGATTGAGCCCCGCATTGGGCTCCCTGCTCAGCGGGAAGCCTGCTTCTCCCACTCCCACTCCCTCTGCTTGTGTTCCTGCTCTCGCTATCTCTGTCTCTGTCAAATAAATAAATATTAAAATAAAATAAAATAAAATAAAATATGCCATTTCCCCCCAAAGTCATCAGCTTTCAAATGCAAATCATTTGGGTAAAGTGGCTGCTCCCAGGGGTTAACATGATGGGTGGATAAGACTGGACTAAACTAGGTTGTTACTGTAATGCATTAGAAGCAGTCTCAGTCCAAAGAGTAAGTATAATTGCAGTCCTGAAGGAGAGCCAAAGTCAGAATGAAAGGAGAGACATCAGCTGCAGGTTCAAGAGGTGAGTGCAGAAAAAAAAGGGGGGGGCCAAAAGGTCAGAAGTAACAATGTGGAACAGACTGGAAAGTAGAGTGCATTTTTACAAGCCATTCTTTGATCCTCTCTTTCCAACACTTCTGCCTCACCCCATGGAGTAGCTCATCATTTTCTGTCAGTCCCACTCTGTGCTATGCCTTAAATACCATTGTTTTCCTCTAGCTGACCTACAATATGTCTCAGTGTCAGACAGAGCAGACTATCACATGAGCCCCTAATTTGTTTTCCAGTCTCAGTTATTGAACCATCTCAATTGCATGGTCTAAGTAGCACTTATAGTCAGTTGTATATTTAGAATGTAAACCAGATCATTTTCTTATCCCGCTTGAAAGTTTTCAATAGTTCTCCATTGCTCTCTTACGGCTTTTCAGGTCCAGCACGATTTTACTTCTACCTGCCCTTTCCTCCTCATTTGACACTTTCATGCCTCACTTTCCTACTTCATTGCATGTGAGCCACACTTAGCTTCTTTCTCTTCCTCAGGTATGCCCTTCCCAACACAGTATCTTTGCACTTGCTCATTATTTTGCAGTTATTTCACCAGCCATTCAAATGACTAACATTAGCACCATTTTTCAGCTCTCTGACTAAATATCAGTTTCTTAAAGAACCTGCTCTGACCAGTCTTTCATAGTAATCTCCTAACACTGACATTTTGTTCTCTATCACATCACTCAAGTTACTTCCTTATACCATTTATTTCTACCTGCAATGCAAGGAATTCTGTGTAATGGTCCATTTAGCCTCCAATCTGCCCTCCTTCTGATGTGGAAAACAAAGGCAGAAGAAAAATTATTAAATTTCCTAACTACTTACAGCCCATTGACAAGTCCTTGAAACAGGCAGAGTGACATTCCCCTAGGGACTCAACTGCTTGGATGTTGACACTTTGCTAAAGGCAAAATTCAATCTTAGCCTGACCCCAGAATTCTGTAAGTCTACTTTAACATAAAAATTCCTTTAGAAACTTCCTTTATCTCTACCCTCCAAGATACATGTTGGTAATTACCCCCCAATCATATGACCCAGTGATATACATCGAAGGGTCTCATGATGAAGGTTTTATTAGACAGTGTTAAATGACCTTTTCCCAACAATAGCTAGCCCCATCAAGGTCCCGGAAACCTTGCTTCCAAAACTCCTTAGTGACTCACACTATCCCTAAACCCCTCCCAACTTCGAAGTATATAATGGGCCACTCCTCATGACCCCAGTGCAGTTCTTTCTGCCTATGGGTCCTGTCCCCCTGCTTTAATAAAATCACCTTTTTGCACCAAAGATGTCTGAAGAATTCTTTCTTGGCCATCGGCTCTGGACCTCACCATCATTCCAAAGCTACAACATTTGGCAACCACAAAGGGACCCCTCTCATTTTAGAGAGCTTTCTTTCCATTCCCACCTTCACTTAATAAACTATCACTCCACACTTTTGTGTCCACAAGACTCATTCTTCAACTCTGCGAGACAAGAACCCTGCAAACCCTGCAAACCCTGCCACACCCCTAGGTTGCCTTCCTATACTGGTAAGCTGAAATCTGTACTTCTTAGACTCCTTTGCACTAGGATTCTGGGGGAAACTAAGTGTTTTTTGATATTTGGGAAATAGAAATCAGGTACATGCTATTTTCTTGCTGCTTTTGTTGATAAGCAAGTTTGTAGAGATGAGAATACCAAGACATTACTGAAAAGATTGAGCTTTGTGTTTCAGTGTATACTCTATAGTTTTATGAATGTCAGAGGCAATAGTGGGGCAAAACTAGCTTCTGAGTGCAGCTGAACAATCCTGGAGTGCTATGGAACATAAGAACACCAGTAGTAAGCCTCTGATTTTCATTTTTTTCAGTCTATCAACCTATTTTGCATGGTACTTCTATTAATTTCTGTTTTAAACCTCTTCCGTGTAAAGTACCTAGAGTGTTTTCCTGCACTGAGAACTCAGCAGTTAATGGACTAATTTTATTTATTTGTTTACTATTTATTTTTTTGTCTGTCCCCAATAGAATGTAAGCTCAGAGAGGACAGGGACATATCTTATTCAGCATTATACAACTGTTCAACACTAAAACAATTCATCGCACAAAGTAAGGGCTAATGAATATTGATGGCACACACGGATGAATAAATAATACAAATGAACCAAGTTCAATTCATTTAAGAATTAGGTCAAAGATGTCTAGTCCATAATGTTTTTGGTACTGATTTTCTCTTGTGTATTTATTTTGGACTTATGTCGCCTTAGGGAAAGAAACTACTTTAGGAACCAAGATTATAATGCCCATGTTTTTGCTTTTCAGGATACATAAATGTTAACAGTTTCTATTGAATAGGTTTTCATCTAGGTGTCAACGAATCCCAGTAAAAAATATGAGAGCTGGATTAGAAGCTTTCATCCATAGCAATGGCTTTCAATGCAGTTATTGCTTTTCTGACAATCTGCATATTCATCCTGGTGAATAAAATCCTATTTTCATAACTTGTGTTTTGCATGAGAAATCTGGAAATAGCATACATACTGGCTGTGTTGCATGCTTCTGAGTTACTCTGGCTCAGGCTTACAGCCTTCCTTCACTTCCAGGTTTGCTTTCTCTTGTCTCTTCATCTCTTCGCTCCTTTCTTCTTCTTTTTTTTTTTTTTTTGAATATGAATTAATGTCACCCAACAGGCTGACTAATGCGGTTTGATTATCATCATTCACGGAAATGAGTCAGCATCTTTCATGAAGCAACCTTGTGCCAGAAGGAAGTTTTAGATGTTTTATTTTTATTTTTTTAATTTATTTTTTTTTAAAGATTGTATTTATTTATTTGACAGAGAGAGGCACAGCGAGAGAGGGAACACAAGCAGGGGGAGTGGGAGAGGGAGAAGCAGACTTCCCGCGGAGCAGGGAGCCCGATGCGGGGCTCGATCCCAGGACCCTGGGATCATGACCTGAGCCGAAGGCAGACGCTTAACAACTGAGCCACCCAGGCACCCCGAAGTTTTAGATGTTTTAAAATATTTGACTTTTTCAGATGGAAAGGGTCCCCTCCAATCAAATGGAACTGTTGTTTATGTTACTCTACTCTCTCACCCACAATACTTAATCAGGTCACAAGGGCCTCTTGTCTTCTTTTGTTTTGTGTATTTAACATGGATGCTGTGCCCATCATTAATGGGCAGATTCTAAGGGCTGGTTGTTGCTGCTGTTAATAAACGCATTTATGAAGGCTCTGTTTTCTATTTGTTTCTTTCCTTTATGTTTTAAGTAACACGTAGCTTTCTAGTACCTATATAGATTATATAAATATATATATATATATATTTAAAGATTTTTATTTATTTATTTGACAGAGAGAGAGAACATGCACAAGCAGGGGGAGCCGCAGAGGGCAGAGGGAGAAGCAGACTCCCCGCCGAGCAGGGAGACCAATATGGGATGCGATCGCAGGACCCTGAGATCAAGACCTGAGCTGAAGGCAGATGCTTAACCGACTGAGCCACCCAGGTGCCCCTAGTTTTTATATTTTTAACTGGCTCTTCCCCCCCCCCCCCGCAAAAAAAGGAATGTAGATAAAGAAAAACCTATCATGTCAGATTATTTCAAAAGCTGTATATAAGGGAAAAACAATCAAACCATTTTTTTTTCCCTAAGGCAGTTTTGTGAGCTCTGAAGCAAAGAGCAATTTTAGCCAATAATAACTGATTCTCTCAAGTGCAGCAGGAAAATGGGGCTCATTGCAACAGAGGAGGGAGCTGGAAGCCAGGGGATTGATGTTGCCAGCTTCCATCCATCGGCTTTCATGAGCTCATTCAATGCCCTTGTGATGAGCAGCATTCAGTGTGCAAAGAGCTGAAGAGGCACACGAGTGTGCATGTTGATGAGCATAACCACTCATCATTCACCAACCCAGCCTGCTCCTTTAGATCTTCTTTTATTTTGAGAGAAGAGAGAACATAAGAATATGTGTTTAGAAGTTCTCTTTCTATTTATGTTGGAAGAAATAAAGAAGGGAAACTGGCTGGGGGGTTGAAATAAACAAACAAACCAAAGAAGAGCTAAGGGAGAGCAAAGGAGAAAAGGGCAGAATCTAAGGAAGTACATTTCTCAAACAATGATGAAATTTGTTCCTTACATTCTTTGTTCAAAAGAAACAAAGAAGAGAGCTGATTTGGCATTGTAGGCATGGAAGGAGAAGTAGAAGAAACAAGAAGGGGGTTCTGCTGATACATCTAATTTTAATACATATCTCCATGAAGAATGATTTTTATCAACCTACTCATTTCCTTCCTCTGTCCCTTTCTTTCTTTCAATTACAGGACTGCATCCAGAGACTACATGGCCCAGCCTCCCCCCCTGCATGTAAAGGATCAGACATCTCTGAAAAACTTAAATGACCAACCAAAAATAGCACTCTCAATTCCTATAAGAGTTGGAAATATAATTTAGGCTCCAAGATTTCCATTCCAGTGCTAATTTCACTGTACAATCCAGTATTATTATTATCATCACTAATAGTAGTTGGCATTTCTTTATGGAATTCAAGCATCTTTGAACATTAACTGAAATGACATTTTCCTAAAATTTAGTATTGTCTAAAAGGCACAATTGACATTGATAAAATATATTTTAAATATTTTTTTTAAATCAGTATTGAAATGCAATGAGAAATTACAAAGTTATATTTTCTGTTGTTAGGAACTCAGAATTAGTCCATCTGCAACCAAGATCAAACAGCACATTTTTAATCATTTGAAGTAAAATCCATTCCATGTCTGATATTTCTGAGGTGCAAAAGAGAAGATGAGAACTATCATAACCTTTTAAGTTTCCTGCTAAGAGGCCATGACTGAGTTCCAACAAGTGATATTTTTGACAGAACTGAAGGATAAGGTAGATTTCAGGCATAGGAATGAAGACTGTGGTAGTGAAAAGGAAGTGACTTGTATCAAGCTACTGGTATTTTTATGTTTTCAGAGATAGTTTTTAGAAAATAATGGATATTCTTTTAAAAATTAGGTGACCAATGATGCCATATTTAAGCAATGCTCTTGATACCTCAGGTCAAATAATATTTCTACTTAAAATATACAAATAATTGAAACAAAAAGTATTTTGTTCTAGGAAGGAATCAATCCAAGAATGTGAGTCAATATCCAAATCTTCAATTTACATGACATAACACTACCATAATAACAAGAAATATCTCAACATTTAAAAAAAAATCATAAAAATGGATTAATGTATCAAAAGGAAATGTTAGAAGGATTCTCATAATCCTGCAATCCAGACTCTTAATTTGGTAAGGAAGAAAATTAAACCTAGAGAGTAAAGTATATCACAAAGATGTTAATTGACTTGCTTGTTCTAAAAATAACTATTTTCAAAAGTTAAGCTAGAAACCAGTTCAACTGTGTTCTCCACAACATGAGATACCAAACAGGGGGCAGAATAATTCTGGAGAGTCATAGATTTATTTCAAGTGGTTTGTGCAACAAATTTTATCTACAGTCTTGAATAAAAAGAGTTACTGAAATATATACTTTATTTCATAGATAGATAGATACAGTGTAATGAACACCAAAGCATTTACTATTGCTCAGCATTTACTACTTTTTTACTACTACTGTTAATAGTAGTTTCCTCATATATTTTTTTATTTTTTTATTGTTATGTTAATCCCCATACATTACATCATTAGTTTTAGATTTGGTGTTCCATGATTCATTGTTTGTGCATAACACCCAGTGCTCCATGCAGAACATGCCCTCTTTAATACCCATCACCAGGCCAACCCATCCCCCCACCCCCCTCCCCTCTAGAACCCTCAGTTTGTTTTTCAGAGTCCATTGTCTCTCATGGTTCGTCTCCCCCTCCTATTTCCCCTCCTTCATTCTTCCCCTCCTGCTATCTTCTTCTTCTTTCTTTTTTTCCTTAATATATATTGCATTATTTGTTTCAGAGGTACAGATCTGAGATTCAACAGTCTTGCACAATTCACAGCGCTTACCAGAGCACATACCCTCCCCAGTGTCTATCACCCAGTCACCCCATCCCTCCCACCCCACCCCCCACTCCAGCAACCCTCAGTTTGTTTCCTGAGATTAAGAATTCCTCATATCAGTGAGGTCATATGATATATGTCTTTCTCTGATTGACTTATTTCGCTCAGCATAATACCCTCCAGTTCCATCCACATCGTTGCAAATGGCAAGATCTCATTCCTTTTGATGGCTGCATAATATTCCATTGTATATATATACCACATCTTCTTTATCCATTCATCTGTCGATGGACATCTTGGCTCTTTCCACAGTTTGGCTATTGTGGACATTGCTGCTATAAACATGGGGTGCATGTACCCTTTCGGATCCCTACTTTTGTATCTTTGGGGTAAATACCCAGTATTTTTTAAAGTCCATTAAGAATCAATATATTTCCCAAACAGTGACAATTATCATTTGGTTATCTCAAAATTTTTGATACTTAAAGGGGGTCTCATATTTGAAAATATTGAGAAACACTGTTCTACTCCATGAATGAATTATCCTTACCAAGTCATGACTTAATGTTATAGTTTATCATTTTATTTTGTGGGCAAAAATGTTGCCTGGAACTTGGGTTTTGGGCTCAATCATAACTTAAAATCATCTGGAAATTGTCCTTATTGGTTCCTACTTGTTCTCTACTTTTTAAGCATTGCCATGCCCACATTTATGTTATATTTTACTTACATGATTTTTTTAAAGTGGTAAATATCACTAAAAATTACATTCAGTCAAATTTCAGATGACCTTATATATCAACTGGTAATTTTTTTGTTTTTTTCAAGTCAATATTTTTGTGAAGTATATTTCTTTTCCTTGCCTGAATTCCCAGATATCTGGGAACATAAGCACACTAGAATTGGCTATCAGTATTACATCATGACTCTCAGAATGTCTTAGGAGGTAGTTTTGAAAAGTATAGTTTTACATTATATTAAATTACATTTTTATACTCTGATTCCAGGATTCTCCTGGGAAGCATCCTAAGATTCAGCCTGTGGACCTTGGGAGTTCCCAAGCCTTCCAATGCAGGGACACCTGGTGGGCTAAGACTCTATTTGTTGGGGTTACAGAGTGGCACCCAACTTATTTCAAAACGACTCATCAAAAGCCAAGTTTGGTAAGAGTAAGATTTTCAAAGAATTTTGATCACCTCAGTTAACCAAACCACAGGGATTCAAAATAAAGCAATTAACAGACTTTAACACAGGATGGTAGAAGGCAGTCATTAGTTTGGCTTTCATAGTATTATGTTTTTAATCACTGGTTGAGTGAAATGCAACTTCTATGGAGTTACATGAAAAAAGCCAATGGAAGTAACACTTTACGGTCCCCCTAGCAATTGCTTCTTCAATCTTGGCACCTCTGACTGCGTCAAAATATTTTAATTATCTAAATATGCATTTTCACTTAAATGTAGGGTCCAAAAGAGTGTTTGTAGTATGACAATGCTAGGGGAGCAATTTAGAATATGACGCTGGGGTAAAATTTAGATACATTTTGCTAAAAGTAAACCTGGGTTTAAGACTGGGGGTGGGGGAAGAGGGATGGGAAAGATGTCCTAGATAATCTAGAACTCAATATATCATATATTTCACATTTATATTAAACTTGGGCACTGATTTTTTAATAGGAAATGAAGATAACTTGCCAGATATATATATATAATGGGTTATAGAAACAGAGAGAGAGCCTTGAGGTTAAATCTTGAGTTATTTACTAGCTGTGTGGTTTGGAATAAAGGTTTTTTGTTGTTTTTTTTTTTAATTTGATGATCTGTTCATTTTCAGTTGCAATATAGTATTCTAACAGCTTTATAGCATTGTTGAAGTATAAAGTACAACATATAAACATAGCAGAGATTAGACATTATTTTAGAATGAGCTGCTTCTTTTTTCTCTTTTTTTAAATCTAATATGAAGAATACCTACCAAGGTCTTCCATATAAAGAGATTTAAAAGTTAACACAAAGATCATACATGTTAGACATGGAAGGGTCATTAAAAAAAGTCATTTGTTCCCTACTTTTAATGATAAAAAAGCAAACAAACAAACAAATAAGAAACCAACTTGAGGTTTAGAGTGGTGTTAAGAAAAAAAATACTTATGACACTTGTTAAAGTTAGTAAGGCAGAAGTTATTCAGGGGGACTATTACAATGGATTTTGTAGCAGGGTAGAGAGAGCTGGCTCAACTTTGAAAACATTAAAGAAAAGTGGGAATTTATAGCCAAGGAACAGAGTGGCCATCAGTGGAAAAAAATTACTGAGAGGAAACATCAGAGGTAAGGAGGATCTAACAAGATTCTTGCTGAATGCAGGCCAGGGTGATCATATATTACAGATGGAGGATGGAGTATGAGAAACCCAGACAGATCTGAAGAATGATCAGACATCAAGGCTGGGGGACTCTATTTAACCAAATTAGTAAGATGCTTCCTAAAATTGTAGAATAAAAAGATGATTACAAAATCCCAAGTCAGGGCCTAGTCAAGAAAAGAGTTCAGAGGAGCCTGACTAGTTTGGTCAAGGGAAGAACTATCAGTGGTTAGGTGACTTACCTACCATGGGCTTAAAACAAATGTCCTAGAGAACACTGGGCACTGATTTAGCTTCAAGCCATAGCAGTAATAAAGAGATTTAAATGTTATCACTTGGATTTTTCTAATTCTAATGAACTACAAGTATCATTTTAAATGGGATGTTCTTTGTTTCACAAAAAGATTATTACGGAAAGCTATCAAACTCTGGCAAAAAATAAATGACTGGAAATTACAAAAATATCATTTCACAGATTTTCCTATATTATAGACACAATTCTACACAACTCTATTAAAATACATTTTCACAGAAATTTTATTTATCTCTTTGAGGTTATGTTGATTTAAACACTATAAAAATATATATTTATTTTAAGTTTGACTCCTTAATATTTCTTTCTGCCAATGACAGTTTTTAAATAAAATAACAGTTAATTTTAAATAATTCTTTTAAAATGAGCAAAAAAATAATTTATTTAAAAAATCCTCAAACATAATTGTTAATGGTGAAAAGGTAATTTTAATCAACCAAATTAAAGGAATGAAGATGCTGTATATTAAATAATCAAAATAACACTTCTTTTTAGGAGAAAGCATAATATAAAACAAAATAAACCTTAAAATGCTTGCAATGGTTACTTTTCCAGATTCTATAGAAACATTTTACATAGACCAGAAAACACTTGCTTTCTATTGCTAATAGATATTCAATAATGTTCACTGAATTATCTAAAATTCATAATATCTGATTGAACTGATTTTACAACACAAGTTTTATGAGCTGGAAACTGAATATACAAAGAGATTCAGCATGGTCTAAAGCTTAGACAAATTTATAGTTTTATGTAGGAAGTCAGGCTTAAATAGTGTAGGGGCTTGATGGTAGGCCACCACCCCAAGATGGGCTACTTTGGAATAAAGATTATTCTGAACTGAATGCAATCAAGACCCTATGGGCTCAAGAGAAACTTTTGCTCCTCCCTTAACTATATAGGAGAACCTAAATTGATGGGTCTTTCCAAAATAAAGGTTAGTACCAAAAATAAATTATATCGGGATAACCCATCTGTACGGCAAGTCAAACATTTGTTTACCAAACATTTACTCTTTTTTCATCCTCCTGTGAATGGCATTTCTTTCCTCTGAATTCTTAGACTCCTACCCCTTTCTCCTTAGTTCAGAACGACATATATGCCTCATTTTGCCCAAATGTCTTTGGAATCTCCATGTCTATATGGATTCCCCATATGTATGCTATTAAAGTTGATTTTCTCCTGTTTATCTGTCTCAAGTCAATTTGATTCTTAGTCCAGCTAGAATAGCCCTTGAAAAGGACAGGAATTTTTGCTGACAATAGCTAAGCACAATTCAACATGATCATTGACATTATGGACCTAAAATATAGTATAGCTAGAGTAGAAAGAAGGATTAATCAACTACTTTACAAAAACAGAAAGTCTTGGGGAGCCTGGGTGGCTCAGTTGGTTAAGCTACTGCCTTTGGCTCAGGTCATGATCCTGGAGGCCCAGGATCGAGTCCCATATCGGGCTCCCTGCTCGGCAGGGAGTCTGCTTCTCCCCTCTGACCCTCCCCCCTCTCATGTGCTCTCTCTCTCTCATTTTCTCTCAAATAAATAAATAAATCTTTAAAAAAAAAAAAAAGAAAGCCTTCATAAAGGTGATGTTTAAGCTTAAGTTTGAAGGTTGAATGTTATATTCAAATGAGATCAAATTTCCAGGGGTTTGCATTTTTCATAAGAAATAAATGAGGCCATTTTGAGATAATTCTCTTCCAGAATATTATACACGATTTTGTGCATATGAGAGGAAGAGATAGATGATCAGGTAGTTTGAGCTAACTTGTTTTAATAAAATTTTAAAATTTCACCCACAAGTTTGAAGATTTCAAGAGGAAAAATAAACCAGCAATATATATATTTTTTTACAGCAGTATTTTTAAGTGATGAGATTTGCTACTTGAGTTTCTCTTTAAAATAACTGCAAAATTACACAAAATTTAGGTTGGACTAGAGTTCTATTTTACCAATATTTGTTGACTTGTTTCATGTCACTGGACCATAAAATAGCTATTCCATGCTACCGATTTTACAAATCAGAAAGGAAAAACAAAACTATGCAATATAATCTGAATGCACATGTTTTATCTACTTGACATGTCATATACTTCCTGGGGACCAGTTATCAATATCTGCTTCACAAACATATTTTTAATTACTTATGGCACAGTATCTTACATATCAAAGTAATTAACTAAGTTCCACAGCAGAGTACTATTATAAGTCAGAGTGAAGTCATACCTGGCCAACAGAATTAGAAAAGATGTTTTGCAGAAGATAGCATGTGAGATGGCCTTTAAAAATTGATAGTTCTAAAGAACATATACAAATAGCCAGTAAGAACATGAAAAGATGTTCAACATCATTAGCCATTAAGGTAATGAAAATAAAAATCACAATGAGACACCACTTTATACCCACTAGGATGGCTATAATCAAAAAGACATACAATAATAAGTATTGAGAAAGATGCAGAGCAATTAGAACCTTTATATAATGCTGGTAGATATACAAATAGTACAGCTGTTCTGAAAAAATAATCTTGTAGTTCCTTAAAAGATTCAACAGTCCCAGTGTGATCCAGCAATTCCACTCCTAGGTACATACCCAAGAGAAATGAAAACATATGTTCACATAAAGATTTGTACATGTTCGTAACAGCATGTTCATAACAAATCTCCATCAACCGATAAATGGATACAAAAACTGTGGTATATCCATACAATGGAATATTATTCAGCAATAAAAAGGAATGAAGTACTGATATATGCTACAACATGGATGAACCTTGAAAACATTATGCTAAGTAAAAAAAGCCAATCACAAAAATTGCATGATATGATTTTATTTAAATAAAATGCCCACATAGGCAAATATATGGAGAAAGGAAGTATATTGTGGTTGCATAGGGCTGGAAGGGGATAATGAAGATTGATGTTAATGTATACCATGTTTCTTTTTGAGGTGATGAAAATTTGCTAAAATTAATTGTGGTGATGATTGCACAACTCTTTAATATAGTAAAAACCACTGAATTATACATGTTAAGTAGGTAAATGATGCAGTATATAAATTATATCTCAATAAAGCTACTAAAAAATAAATATAATTTTAAAAATTTTACTAAAACAGGGTAAGGACATTTCAATTCGGAGGATGGCACTGCCCATGCATAATAGAGGTGAGAAAGGTTAGGACCTTTTGAAGAAACAGTAAATAGATTAATGACAAGAGTATGTGGTAGGTAGAATTCTAAGATGGTCCCCCAAAATCTCTGGCCCTGGTGTACATATATTCAACCAGTTATTTTCCCAAACATGAATCTAGGTGTTGCTATAAAGACATGTGCAGATGTAAATGAAGTCCCTAATTAGTTGACTTTAAATAAATCAAAAGGAAGATTAACCTGGGTGCACCTGACCTAGTCAGATCAATCCTTACAATAAGTCAGCTTCTCAGCAGCAGTGATTTTCCTCCTGCTGGGCCTGTTGCAGAAGCAAACAACCATGTTCTGAACTGTCTATGGCAGCAGCCCATGTTGCAAAGACCTGAGGTGACATCTCTGAGCTCAAAGGAGTCCCAAACTGATAGCCAGCAAGTAAATGGGACATCAGTCTTACATTTGCAAAGAACTGCATTCTAATAACAAGTGATCTTTGAAGAGGAGCTCAGATGACAACAGGGATTGGCTGTTAATTTGATTTCAGCCTGATGAGATGATAAGCAGAGAAACCACAGGACCTATACCCAGATTTCTGACCCCCCCCCACACACAAATGAGATAATACATCTATGTTGCATTAAGCCATTTAGTTTGTGATCATTTGTTACACAGCAATATAATACTAATACAAATGCAGAGTAGAAAAACGGAAGACAAGTCTAGAAAAACAGGTTCACTCCTGCTTAGAGCCTTCAGAGATTAGTTGTTTGTAATTAATTTATTTCCCTTTAAATTTGTTAACATAAAAATAATGAAGGTGTTACCTAATTTAATGTGTCTGCCTTTCAAATTGTATTTAGAATACATGTGAACATCTTTATTAATTCCAACTTTTTTTTGTCTCAAGCTGTGAAACACCACCTCTTTTCTTATGATATGTACATATGTTTTCTTCTTTACAATTAGAT
This sequence comes from Neomonachus schauinslandi, assembly GCF_002201575.2. NCBI lineage: Eukaryota > Metazoa > Chordata > Mammalia > Carnivora > Phocidae > Neomonachus > Neomonachus schauinslandi. The sequence continues at coordinate 67,555,107 of NC_058412.1, forward strand.
AAAAAATATGTTGGACATTACCAATACTGTGCTGAAATATGTTATGCACCTTTCTGCTATGGAGAATTTGGAAACATTAATTTTCACATATCAATCTTTGATTTTAAAAGATAGTTTATTAATGTTTCTTGCATCATCTTCTGAGTAGTCTATAAAACCCAAGTTATATTTGAAATAAGAATAATGTTTATTACTTTTTCTGAGCATTTTACATGTATTGCAGGCATATTGTAGAAATTTTGAAAACTTTAGCAAATAAAAGATTATTTGGAACTGGAAAATATGACTTATCTGAAAATATGACCAATAACATGGTTGGTTGTTATGTATCTTTAAATTCTTCTGCATGTATGTGTCTCTCCACATTTAAATATTCCAATAAGTTCTAAATGCTTTTCTGTCTGCTTTTCTACCTAAACATACTTTACATGTTATTTTTATTCCCTAACATCATACTACATAGAGATCTAGATGCTTATGTAGTCATTATAAATGTTCTTTAAAGTGAGAAAATACAAATGCATCTAAAAAGACTGGATTTTAAAATTGTGTGTAATATTATTACCCTGAAATATTATGCTTTTATACATAAAAATGGAATCATACCTCTCATACTTGCTATGTTTATTTCCTATTGCTGTTGTAATAAACTTGTCTCTTGAAACAACTCAAATTTATCTCACAATTCTACAGGTCCAAAGTCCAAAATGGGTTTCACTGAACCCAGAGTGTTGGTGGGGCTACACTGTTTTCTGGGGACTCTTGCTAAAAATTAGTTTCCTTGTCTTTCCCAGCTTTTCTAGGTTGCCAGTACTGCTTGACTTGGGGCCTCCTTCCATCTTCAAAGCCAGTCTTATAGCATCTTCAGATCTCCTTCTGACTCTGACACTGACCCTTCTGCCTTGTAAGAACCCCTGTGAATACAATGAGTCTACCTGGATAATCCAGGATCATCTCCCCATCTCAAGGTCAGCTGACTAGCAACCTTAATTCTATCTGCAACCCTAATTCCTATATTGCCATGTAACATAACATACACCTAAGTTATGAGAGTTAGGACATGACCACTTTTGAGGGGCCATTAATCTGATATTTTTCACATAGCACTATATATTCTCATATCTACATATATTCATTTTAGAGTTTAATTACATGATCTTGGCAGTATAATTCATTTGTTTTTCCCTGAGGATTTCATTAGCTAGTGCTTATATAATAATGTAACATGGTTATACATGTAGCTATTCCAGTCTTGGATCTAATTTTAATGAGAATAATTTAGTGTGACCTGGTTTTAAAATTGTGTTGGCAGTTGATTTGGGAAAAAAAAAATTCATTTGTGGAAATAAAACTCTTGATAGGATTTTAAATTATTTATACGATTCATTATTTAAAAATGTGTATTGGCTTTTATTGAATTTATATCTGGCATCTACTGGGATTTTTATGGATTTTTTTCTTTCTCCATGATATATGAATATAGCAGATATTAATATATATCCTAATATGTAATCATCCAGAAAAATGCTTACTTTGTCATAGGCTTAGCTCTGTGTTTTCCTAGAAAGAGATGCACACTTGGATAATGCAATCCCAATGTGGCAGACTCAAAGAGACAAAATGAGGCAGGGAAGGAAGAAAGTAAATATAAGGAGGTATGTTCTTGAATGGCTTCAGCCTAGTAATAAGCGAGGTTAATTTTTGGTTTTGGAAGGCATCTTCAGAGCCCTGATGGAATATGGCATCCAGGGGAAAAGATGGGAAAGAATGTGTCCCCTACCCACTCCTTCCTATCATCCATATTTCATTGGTAAGGTCCACTCTCAAGGGCCTTAAATCATGCATTTTTATGTTGCCAGATCTGTCTCAGGTAGCCACTGAAGTGAGACAGGATCTCTGCGTGGCCATCTTCCCAGAGCATGGATGCAGCATGTAGCCTCCTTATTAGATAGCAATACCAGCCTGTTAAGCAACCTCACTATAACTGTGGGCTTGGAAGCAGTGGGGTGATCTGTATTTAGGGAACAAGCTTGGCAAGAGTGTGTGTTTATGTGTGTATGCACGCATTGGTGATGAGAATGGAGAGAATGACCAATGATTTTATTAAAGATTACCACTATAATTATGTGGCAATAGTCTTTAAATATATGTTAGATGGATTTTTTTAATTAACTATTAATCTAACTGCACTTTTTTTTCTTTCTCCAAATTTGTATTTAAATTCCAGTTGGTTAACATACAGTATAATAATAGTTTCAGGTATAGAATTTAGTGATTCATCACTTACATACAATACCCAGTCCTCATAACAAGGGCCCTCCTTAATCCCCATCACCTGTTTAACCATCCCATCCCCACTTCCCCTCTAGTAACCCTCAGTTTGTTCTCTATAGTTAAGAGTCTGTTTCTTGGTTTGCCTCTCTTTTCTTTCCCACTATGTTCATTCTGCCTTGGTGTATTTTCCAAATTCTGTGTTTTTATTTTAATTAGTATGCATAAATATTTTAGACATCATGTATTTCTTTTTTTAAAGATTTTATTTATTTGTGAGACAGATAGAGAGAGAAAGAGGGGCAGAGAGATAGAGAGAGCACAAGCAGGGGAAGCAGCAGGCAGAAGGAGAAGCAGGCTCCCTGCTGAGCAAGGAGTCTGATGCAGGACTCTAGATCATGACCTAAGCCAAAGGCAGATGCTAAACCAACTGAGCCACCCAGGCGTCCCCATGTATTTTTTTTTTTTAAGTGTTCACATTTAAGTAATCTTTACACCCAATGTGGGGTTTTAACTTACAACCCCAATATCAAGAGTCACATGCTCTACCAACTGGGCGAGCCCCAGTATCATATATTTCTTTTATATTGTTTATTTTCACCCAATATGAGTTTTAATGTGTGTAATTCATCCACTGTTATACCTGGCATGCTGATTTTTTTAGGCAATGATATTTTTCATCATTATTTGGTCATTTAAAAGAAAATTTAGGAGGTACTTGCTAAGTAGCTTAAATTTAACATATGAAAATAAAAGTACTTTTTTTAAGGAAGTTTTTTTAAAAGACTCCATTTATTTATTTATTTGAGAGAGAGAGAGCAAGAGCATGAGCAGAGGGAGGGAGAGGCAGGGAGAGGGGCAAAGGGACAGGAAAAGCAGGCTCCCCACTGAGCAGGGAGCCCAAGATGCAGGGCTCCCTCCCAAGACACTGGGATCATGACCTGAGCTGAAAGCAGGTGCTCAACCAATTGAGCCACCCAGGTGCCCCAATAAAAGTACTTCTTAAAATTATTGCAAAGTTTATGCTCAAAATTGTTTTGTGTTCTAAGTAATTTATTTTCTATTATAGTGTATCATGATCAAATTAGTTTTATTCAGTGACCTTAATGTCACTGCAGATGTGGGGGAATAAAGTAAAGTTTACTGAAGGAAAGCCACAGTAAAATTGGCAGCCAGGTAGACTAATAGACCATTTGTGGCCATTCCAAGGAAGAACGCCAGGCAGGGTATATTTCTGTGATAAATCTAATTTAAATTTTGCTTAAAGTTGTTTGGAAAGCTAAATAATTCAATTTGGGGATGTTATCTCTAGGGAGGGTTTATGTTTGCTTCTGTTAGACATCAGATGTCTACCCCACCCCCATCCCAAGGTTGGGACCACTCCCTTTGAAGAACTCAGTTAAAACTGAGGTCTCAGGTTGATCTTCCCTGACTCTGCTGCTGGACCCAAACTTAGTAAGTGCTCTTATTGACAGAGTAAACAGTTTCATATAATTTTTTTTGAGGGATGGGACAAATTCTTAAATATTTCCTTTATTTTTCTTAGAAGCTCACTAATGCATTTTGTAGTGAGAGTTTCCCTCCTAGTACTTTTTTTTTTTGACATTTTATATGGGAAATTCCAAATACACACCTAAGAAAACAGAGTAATATAATAAACCCCACGCAACTATCATCCAGCTTCTGCAATTATCATACATTCACAATCTTGTTTTTTCTATATACAACCCACTTTCTCACCCTGAATTATTTGAAATAATCCCAGATACCTCATTGGTTACCATAGGTATGGGTCAGGAATTTTTAGCCTATGTTCTATAATGACATATACACCCATCTATATATGTGATCCACTTATGGACCCTAATATAGATCTGTTGCATTAATATATTTTTTAAAGATTTATTTATTTGAGAGAGAGAGAGATTTATTTATTTGAGAGAGGGAGAGAGAGAATCTCAAGCACACTCCCTGCTGAACACGGAGCCTGATGTGGGGCTTGATCTCACAATCCTGAGATCATGACTTGAGCTGAAACCAAGAGTCAGAGGCTTAACCAATCCTGCCACCCAGGCACCCCAATATTTTTAAATGAATAGTTGATCATATAATTATGCACAATTCTCAGATGATTAGCCCCACATCCGCTCTCATTTCTACCATTCAAGAAACATATTGAAATGCAAGTAAATGAGAGCAGTGTTATAGGCATAATCTTTAATCAGATCAATATACATCAAAAAGCATATTATTTTTTTTTTTAAAAGATTTTATGTATTTGAGAGAGAGATAAAGCGAGAGCACGAGCACAAGCAGGGGGAGTCATAGGGAAAGAGAAAGGGAGAAGCAGACTCCCTGCTGAGATGCAGGGCTCCATCCCAGGTCCCTGGGATCATGACCTGAGCTAAAGGCAGATGCTTAACTGACTGAGCCACACAGGCGCCCCCAGCATATCATTCTTCTACATATAATATGGTGTAAGGTATTTATTGTGGGCTTGACACACTGTATTAAAATGAATAAAGCAGTAAGATCAGAAAGAGATTTTCTTATTCTACTCTCTGCCCTCAAACCTCTTCTTATGTGTCTCCCTTTCCAACCCATTGGAAACAACTTGGACAGATTTCATAGCTTTCCAAGCACTTAAAACTATAACAACTCTGTCATTTTTTAAGTATCAAAAAGGCCAGACCAGTGATCATCGCTCTCCTACTTATTTTAGAATCACAAGGGAAGGGACTCATGGTTTTGGCCTTTTCTTTCCTTCTTTGTGCTCAATCTCTTCTTTTTTATGTCTTTTTCAACCCTCCCCCACCATCCAGCACACTGAGTTCAGGGCAGGAAGAGAGGATAAGACTTAGCTAATATTTGTACTTTTCATTTTTTGTTCAGTTCCCTGCTTCATGGCAAGCGTTCCAATGCTTATTCATTTGGGGGGAACCTTGTGGTTTTGTTTTTCAGAAATCTCAGGAGGCAGCTCCACACTGTAAAATTATTTGACATAGGTAAAAAACCGAGGTGAAATTACAATTGATTCTAGAGCTACTCTCTCTCTCTATTGCTCTCCTATTGTGCCTAGATTCTCTTACCTCCAGACTTTTCCATCTGAGGAGGAGTCCTCAATCTTAATCATTCCAAACTCTGGAAAATTGCTGTCAAGTGTTTTTAACGGATTGTACCACATACTACTACATGGATATCAGCACAACATAGATTAGAATTTTCTGCAGGTCATCAAATGCAGCTGGAAAATAGGAGGGAGTTTCCCCAACCTCTCCCAATAGATATCTCGGGCACCTTCTCCTGCGACACAGGTGAGAGTCCCCTCTTCTCTTACTCAGTGGGAAGGAAAGGGGAAATGTGACACTGCTCACTATGCCTGCACATTTCTTCCAAAAATTTCCACCCTCTCTAATAAAGTGTCACTTCTCTCCTAGGTAGTGTTGAAGATTGTGAGGGGGAAAGATCAGCTTAGTCATTTAATAGTGCCAAGCACTTCTCTTTTGAATATAAAGTTTCATATCCACAACTGTTATTAATTTTGGGGTCGAGAGACAATAGGAATAACCCCTTCCACTTAATGTTGTAATCATTACACATTATTTGCAATTTTCCTCACAAATGATCGTGGTCTGTCTGTGTGATATAGCACCCTAGACTGTATTTTATTTCTTTAACATATAGAAATGCAGCTCACTTCATATTACTAAAGAGCAAATAATTACCAGCAATTGAATACCTTCTAGGTGTTGGTACCATCCTAACCATTTTCACAGATCATCTCATGTAATCTGGAAAATAATATTGCAAGGTAGACATAATAGTTATTGTACTTATTCTCTTTTAATAGAGTCAACTTAGAGCAAACAAATTATTTACTATTACAGTTAACCAGATGTTGAGCTGAGATGTGGACCCAAGAATGTTTGAGTATTGGATGTGTCATCTTTTTTTTTTTAAAGATTTTATTTATTTATTTGACAGAGAGACACAGTGAGAGAGGGAACACAAGCAGGGGGAGTGGGAGAGAGAGAAGCAGGCTTCCCGCCGAGCAGGGAGCCCGATGCGGGGCTCGATCCCAGGACCCTGGGATCATGACCTGAGCCGAAGGCAGACGCTTAATGCCTGAGCCACCCAGGTGCCCCTTGGATGTGTCATCTTAAAAATCATAGTATGTTGCAGATGGCTTTTGGCTATACAATATCTTTTTAAAAAATATTTTATTTATTTATTTATTTATTTATTTATTTATTTATTTATTTATTT